>NC_061114.1:111941275-112217692 GCF_002878395.1 Capsicum annuum
TGAGTTAGCAGCGGTAGTTTTTGCCTTGAAGATTTGGAGGCATTATCTCTATGGAGTTCATGTAGATGTCTTCACAAACCATAAAAGCCTCCAGTATGTCTTTTCCCAGAAAGATCTTAATCTTTGCCAGAGAAGGTGGTTAGAGCTCTTGAAGGATTACAACATGAGTGTTCTTTATCATCCGAGCAAGGCCAATGTTGTGGCCGACGCTCTCAGTGGATTCTCCATGGGTAGTATTTCTCACATTGAGGATAGTAAGAAAAAGATGGCTCAAGAAATCCATCAGCTTGCTAGACTAGGCGTTCGCTTAGTCGATTCTTTAGAGGGTGGTGTATATGTTCATAGTAGTTTAGAGTCATCTCTAGTTTTTGAGGTGAAAGAGAAATAAGACAGGGATCCTAGCCTTGTCAAGCTCAAAGAGTCAGTTCAAAATTAGAAAGTCAAGGTTTTCTCCCAAGGGGCAGATGGTGTTCTTCGTTGTTAGGGTCGTCTATGTGTTCCATGTGTAGATAAATTGAGGCAGAAAATACTTGCAGAAATGCATGATGTGCGATACTCTATTCATCCAGGGGCCACTAAGATGTACTGCGACATACGGGAGATCTATTGGTGGAGTGGGATGAAGAGAGATATTGCAAAGTTTGTGGCTAAGTTCTCTACATGTCAGCAGGTTAAGATAGAGCATCAGAAACCTAGTAGTTCCATGCAAGAGTTCACTATTCCTACTTGGAAGTGGGAAGAAGTCAACATGGACTTCATGATGGGTTTGCCTAGAAATCGTCATCAGCATGATTCAGTCTGGGTCATTATAGATAGAATGACCAAGTCAGCTCATTTCCTTCCTATTCATACTTCTTATTCTGCCGAGGATTATGCCAAACTCTATATTAGGGAGTTAGTCAGATTACACGATGTTCCACTATCTATCATCTCAAATAGAGGTACCCAGTTCACTTCTCACTTTTGGAAAGCATTCTAAAAGGGTCTCGATACCCAAGTCCATCTCAGCACAGCGTTTTATCCTTAGACAGATGGTCAAGCAGAGAGGACCATTCAGAATCTTGAAGATATGCTAAGGGCATGCGCAATTGACTTCAAGGGAAGTTGGGATGACCACTTGCCTTTTATTGAGTTTGCATACAATAATAGCTATCATTCTAGGATTCAGATGGCTCCATTCGAAGGTCTCTATGGTAGGACATATAGATCTCCGATTGGTTGGTTCGATGTTAGTGAGGCCTCAATCATAGGTCCTGACTTAGTATTCGACGCCTTAAAGAAAGTTCAGTTGATCAGAGAGAGACTCCAGGCTGCTGAGAGCCGACAGAAATCCTATGTAGATATTCATAAAAAGGATCTCGAGTTTGAGGTCAATGACTATGTCTATCTTAAGATCTCTTCCATGAAGGGAGTGAAGAGGTTCGACAAAAAAGGGAAACTCAGTCCTCGGTATGTCGGTCCCTTCAAAATTCTTTGTCGCTTTGGCAAGGTAGCTTATAAGCTTGATTTGCCTTCGGATCTAACCTCAGTCCATCCAGTCTTCCATATCTCTTTGCAAAAGAAGTGCATAGGTGACCCAGCAGTTGTTGTCCCAATTTAGATCATCGACATTCAAAATAGCCTCTCCTATAAAGAGATTCCAGTCGAAATCTTAGATTATCAGACTAGTAGATTGAGGAACAAAGAAGTCCCTCTAGTGAAGGTTCTTTGGCAAAATCAGTCTCATGAGGAAGCTACTTGGGAAGCAGAAGCAGATATGCGTACCAAGTATCCTCACCTCTTCCCCGCCAATTTAGATCAAGCTCCAGGTAATAGTTCTCCTTAATCTTATTCAGTTCACGTTCATATTTCCAATATAAATTTGGTACCTATTAACCATTTCATACTCAATCATGCATTCATGTGCCAGTTGCCCGTGCATCAGATATGCACGAGTTCAGTATGTTTAGCATGTCAGTCATGAGATCAAGTTGGAGTTCTTCATGTTTAGTTTAGGTTCTATTGTCTTGTATCCCTTCTCAGTAAATTCTCATTCGAGCATGAATGATCCCAAGGGGAAGATATTGTAATACCCTGTATATTTCTACGCTACAAAGTGAATAAGTATTCCTACGTATGAAATCTCCTATCCTGTGATTCATACTTGAGTACATGACTTATAATGAATATCCTAGTGATAGGATAGCTTATGATGCATTAACCATGTTCATATGAGTCACTTAAGGTAATACAAGCTAAAAGTTTTTGAATCCATCAAGTTTTAGTATTCGATTTTGCAAGGGTCATCTTTGAATGAGTATAACTCGATGTTAATATGTTATTTTGGATGATTTAGACCCACCAAATTGTAGAGAATCGAATTAGCTTTCCAACAATACCAATTTTTCCTTAATCCAATACCCGAGCGAAAAGTTATGCCCATTTTCGTGAGAGATAGTAAGCATAGGCGATTGGTTAGGTGCCGCCTAACCTAGCTTAGGTAATTACTTGGGTGCCGCCTAAGTCAGTTCCAGGTGCCAAAAACATGCCGTTTTGAGTTATTTTAAAGGTAATTAAGTATTTTAACACTCCTTATACGTCCATAAACTTAACCCTACGAAATATATAGCTTCTAAACATATTACAACCCTATTATCATCTCAAAGCTCATCATCCAAGAGCACTAAAAGAGAAAAACAACTAGGGTTGCATAACTAAGCTTGAAGATTTAATTTCAAAGAAATTCCTCCGTCAATCATCAAGAATCTTCCTTCTAAGGTATGCGTGAGCTGATTTATAGATCCCTTTCATCCATAAAGATCAAAAGCCCTCTTTTTCATTAAGAAAAATAGTGTCCAACATATGTCATAAATTTGGTATTTTTCAGCAAAGCATCAATGGTAATGGAGTGCTGGACCACCATAATTTTCAACATCAGAAAATAAATAGTAAAGATGATGCGATTGATGGAGGTAAAGGGTTTAACGGGAGATGAGGAAATTATAGATGATGTTTTTGAAATTGAACCCACAGGCTGAGGAGTTTGTGTCTCCTTCACTCTCCAACAACCATGGTGTAGTGCCAATCTCTCTAAGTGGAGAACAATTTGAATTTGATTTCTTTCAATTTTGTAATGTAATTTCCCTTCTTTAAGAAAACAAAATCAAGAAATAAAAATAATTGCTTTTAAGAAACAAAAATGGTTGATTTTTTCTTTTATTGATTTTAGCCATTTTTGTTTCTTAAATTTGTGAAGCAATTCTGAATGGGGAGGTACCTTTTCGTGAAGCTTGTGTTTGAAAATGACACATTTTATAGCTTGTGTATGAAATTCATAAAGCTTTTAATGTGTATCTGTCAACCTTCGAGAATGGGGAGGTATGTTTATTATCCTTAGAAAATTTAACCTCTATTAATGGAAGTTAAGAAGGTTGGGTGGGGAAGACATGTTGGGGCTTTTTGTAGTTATTTGGTAAAAAAACATGTGTCATTAATTTATTGGACATAAATTTCATGTGTTTTAGTCTTTGTTTCAAAAAAAATTAATTATATATGCATATAGTGATGTGATAATTTAAATGAGTTGGCACAAATCAACTAACCATTTTATCCACATTGGCAGTGAGTGAGATACACTCACCAGTGCTAATGTCAAAAGGTGTCAAAATGACATACTTTATGGCTACTTGAGGTGTCAAAAGTGAACAACATCCACTTGAGGTGCCAACGTGAAAGATCATTCCAGGTTTAGGGGGATGTCGATTGGTTTGGCCTTAGTATTATTATGGATTCTAGATATTACTAATAATATGGCTTATAGATTTGATTATGGATTAGACTTGTGGTTATGATTCTTGGTCCGATGATCAAAAATAAGTAATAGAATGGGTTATAGATATGATTATTTGTATAATCTATTGAGTTTATTTTATTTAAATGACTCACTAAGATGGTTCATTCATACGGTTTATAATTATGATTTTCAGTTCAAGTTTCGCAATTTGTTGATGGTATTGATTATATAAGTTTTGGCTCAAGTACGACAAAATTAATGATGACAATAATTATTCTATAGAGTTCTATTTCGAATCTTCCATTCAGAGTTGTTTATCACGTCATATGAGATTGATGGATTCTTGGTTATGGCATGACAGTTAGTAGATTAAGGTTATTCAATCATTGATTTCCTTGTTGTACCCTCATGGGGGCCTGCATTGGGAAATTTACTTTTCCAGACTTATTGGCTTATGGGGGTTGACCTTGTAGTTAATGGTATGATAATTCTGTTACCATTCTCGCATGCATTTATTTATCTATGTACAGTGGTCCCAGAGCTTATTTCCAAGTTTGCCTTTTTTGTCTTGAATTAGCTTATGTTATCTTGTATCTTATCATATTTATATCATTATTTAGCTTTGTCGGCTGATGATGCCTACTGAGTACCCGTGGTTTTGGTACTCATACTACACTACTGTACTTTTTGGTGTAAAGCTGAGTACTAGTTGCCATTGTGGAGCTAGCGATCGTGTGTAGTTGATTTTGGAGATTGGGTATGCTCCTAGATTCGGAGTTACACTTTTCCATTCTACTTATCTATATCTAGTATTTTAACTTTGAGATGGATTTTAATTTACTATTCAGTACTCATAGTCCTTTTATAGTAGCTCTTAGACATACATTACTGAGTCTTATATTGGTTCCTACATATCTACTTACCTTTATGACTGTATTATTGCTATTTGAATGTTTAATTTTTAATTTTTGGCTTTTAGGTAATTTTCCACCAAGTTGACCCATTTTATCTAGCTTTGTGCTATGGTTCGGCCTCTCTACTGGCGAGATTTGTAGGTGCCATCATAGCTCATAAATTAGGTCGTGACAAATTGGTATCAAAGCCTAGGTTCCATCTATATTATCGGTACAAGAGAAAGTGTCTAGTAGAGTCCTAGAGATCGAAACAATAAGGTTTGTTTCTTATCTTTGAGGGGCTATAGGACATTCTTAGGATTTTTTCACTTCTTTCACTAATTTTGTGATAAGAGTTTGAGTTGTTTTCTAAAGAATTCCTTTGATTTCATTATTTTGCAAAGGTCTAGGATACATGTTATTGTTGTACAAGACAAGGGTCCCGAGATTGAGCCTAGGAATTCTGTTACTTTTCATGGATTACCTAGAGGTCATGGACAGCCTCGAGTTGTGTCCCCAATTAAGGGACAAGATAAGGGGCCTTTACCAGACCCTATTCCCGCTCCTAAGCCAGAGATTGTTCTGCCCCATCCAATAGTGAGCCAAAGACCAGCCAAGCTCTACCGTGATTTATTTCTTCTCCAGTGATTAGAGATGCCTTGGTTCATCTGATAGTATTGGGTTGTGGTGCCCCTTATGATGGTGCATAGTTTACAGATCAGAGTGGTGCTGAGGTAGGGCCATAACATATAGTTGTGGTTACTAGAGTTGAGATCCCTCCTACACGAGTAGTCTCCCAGTTAGTAGTCGCCCAACTAGTTATTGCCTAAGATGTTATGTCTACAGAGGAGCAGAAAATGTTGAGTAGATTCTTGAGGTTGGCTCCACCTATATTTTATGGTGCACAGAGCAACAATGCTTGTGAGTTTCTAATTGCTTATGAAGATAGGCTCCATAATTTAGGACTAATTGAGACTTGTGGTGTGGATTACATTACTTTTAAATGGGACTTGGAAGCTCGACACTGGTAGAGAGGTCATCTTAATTCCAGGTCAACTGGATCTTTACATTACTTCTCAGTGGGACTTGGCAGCTCGACATTGATGGAGAGATCATCTTAATTCCAGGTCAGCTGGATCTTCTTCTTTGACATGGGCTCAGTTCTCAGAGATTACTTTGTTGAAGTACATGCCTCACAACCTTAGGGGTCATTTGAGAGACTAGTTCTTGAGGTTGGAGCAGAGCTCTGTGACCATTTTAGAGTAGGAGGCTCATTTTCATGAGTTGTCTAGGCATGCTACTTCCATTATGACTTCTGAATATGATAGGATTCGTCGCTTTGTCTGAGAATTGAGACTTTTTCTTTGTGTGTCTACATAGAGTTTGGTTGTTGTGGGTAGGCCTTTTGTTAAGGTCTCTGATCATACTCAGCTTATGAAGGATATGTAATATGAGGCCCAAAGGGCACCGATAAGAGGCCGCAATATCATGATAGATTTAGAGAAAGATGTAGTAGATCCCGATTTAGAGGCAATGGTTCTTAGGGTAGGTACCCTCTGTTCCAACCAATTAAAATTAGGGTTAGTCTTGTAGACCCATCTAGGCTACACTTTAAATTATCGATGGAGGTCAGTCTTGCTCTTGTGATCGTCTAGGTCAGGGTCGTGGTCAATCTTTGAGGGGATCATCTTCTGGATATTCTAATCGTGGTGGTTATTCCAGGTCATTCAGATCTTCTAGTTTCAGTCCAATGCCCAAGGTATGTTATGGTTGTAGATCTTTGGGTCACTTCTCGAGGGAGTACCCAAGTTGTGGAGTGATTATTCCTTTAGTACAGGGTTTACACCTATTAGGGAAGTTTATCTATCAAGTAGAGGTGGTATACATGGTTATAGGGAGGTCCCCAAAGTGCTCGTGGAGGTTCTCAAGCTGGTAGGACAAGAGGTCGATTAGGAGCCTTGTTATTTGGTGGGCATGGTTAATTGTACATAGTATTTCTATACCTAAGGATGAGTCTTCATAAGTTGTACTTATAGGTATGATTTTGGTATGACGTTAGTCAGGTTTTACTTTATTTGAAATGGGTTCCACTTATTCTTATGTGTTTTCTTATTTTTCTCAATGGTTAGAGTTATCTTTGAATTCATTATCTATACCATTACATGTATCTACTCATGTGGGTGATTCTTTAGTAGTGGATTGGGTTTTCATCTCATGTGTTGTGACTGTTAGAGATATGGATACTTATGCTGACCTTATTATACTAGACATGGGGAATTTTGATGTAATCTTGGGCATGGACTGGTTATCCCACTCTTATGTGGTCCTGGATTGTTTTGCCAAGAGCATTACTTTAGCCATGCCCGATTGTCGCAACCCAATTTATGAGTCATGATGTCACCTACTCTATCTCGCCAGTATGTAAGCCAAACAATAACCTAGATTTGAACACAATGGGTTAACATGGTGGAAATTCCCAAAAAGGGCCTAATAGTCAATCCAACAAAATAAATAAGATAATAGAAATAGTTTACAGGTAGTCACTACACAAATACCATCCCACGACTGGGTAGAGGCAGTACAAGAGCATTTACAAATAAATATAAACAACCTAAGTATCGAGAATAGTCCATACATCTATCTCGAAACAAAATACTGAACATGGAAAGATAAAAGGAAATATGTGATTCCGACTCCAAGGGCCCTCCCTATCTCTGAATATCAACACAGCACGAAGGTCGATCAATGGTGGAAACTAGTACTTGTATCTTCACCAAAAGGTATAGAAGTGTAGTATGAGTACCAAAATAATGGGTACTCAGTAGACATCATTGGCCAACTGAGCTAAATCATTATATAAGTATGATAGAATGCAAGATAGTAAGGAAAAGGAAATAAACCTGAATCAACTCCAACATCGATTTGCATATATAGGTAAATAAACCGAAATGATAGCATAACATAACATAAAGCATCAACGTCCTAAAAACAACTAAAAAATTTGCACCCATACACCAATTGGTGCAAAAAAAGTAAATAACCCATCACAAGCCCCCATAAACCTAGAAGGTACAAAATCGATAGCATATCCTACCACCATCATTTATCCACTCTCATAATACCATTAAAATTTATCCAAGTCATGGAACACTATAATTATAGACTATCAGATACCTTAAAACCCCAAGAAGATACAAAATAGCCCCCAAAAACGTCACAAAACACACCACAAACTGAGAGCGCAAGGAACCAAGTCTCGACAAAGAATAACAACACAAGAATGAAAAGAAAATCCGAGAATGCTTCAACAATGGAGAGATAATAACATGTATAACCACACCAAAACAGCAACAACACTACATTAATGTGATGAACAATAAGCTTACAATAACACCAACCAACTATTACAAGAAGACAAGACACAACTACTACAAGATGAAAACAAAAGTAAAGGGATAGATAGTTAGACAAAGTTGGTGTAAATTCTAGTAACCAAAGAGTACATAAAACTCTAAGCAAAAATAAGCAATTACAAGAGATTCCACCCTTGAATTGCTATCCTAGTTACAAGTTTCGGTTTGCCTCAAGTAGAGAGAGGACTTTGGTGTTTCAAATGTCAAGACTTACAAAAATAAGCAAATAAGTCATGAAAATCCCTAATACTAAACTATTTATAGTCTCCTTATTACATAAAAGATAAAATGACCAAAAGACCCTTAATGAAAAGGGGGAGCCCCTTTAGTGTAATAAATGAGCAAATAGGGCGGCTTTGGTGTGTATTTGATCCTTCTCACGTCTCAACATTGAACTTCCTAGGATTATACTTTGCTGAAAATGTACACATGTTTATCTTCATAGTCGCACTTGTATCATCCTCTCCATCTTGAGAGGAATTTTCCCTCAAATTCAAGCAATCATCACCGGCAAGCTCTCCTCTTTTCATCATCTCTTCATTGCTCTTCCTAAGGTTAGGATGTTCAACCAAGGGTCCCATGATATCATCAATCATACTCCTTTGATTTATATGTTCTATAATATGCACATAAGAAGATTTGATACTAGGCAAAGTGCTAGTATCTCGGTTAGTAATCAACAAAGAGTCCTTGTAGGCAAATCCTACAATCCCAATTCTCGACTTCTCTCCTTTTTCATCCTCCTCACTCTCAGATTCTTCTTTCATACCATCACTAAGCATGACTTTCCTTGACATATACATAGGCACTACAATCTCACCTTCACATAGCCAAACATCTTCCTCATCCCCCTCCTTTGGCTCCTCGATTTCTACTTTCTCTCCATCTTGAGATTGATCATCAATCTCCTTCAGTTAAAGTCCTACCTCATCCCCAAGAAAGTATAATTTTCCCTCCCTTAGGATCATATTTCTCCTATTTTGACACTAGTCAACCTTTTGTCCCCAACCTTGGCATTTAAAACATTGAAAGCCCTTAGAACTAGAAGAGAAATGCGGTTTACCTTCATTTCTCGGAGGGTACCTTTGGTGAGCCTTGTTTTCAGCTTGTGAAGCCTTGTCCTTGGTTTTATTCACAATGGATGGTTCATTTTTGTGCTTGTGCCAACCTGAGGGAGATTTCCCTTTGAGCTTGACTCTCGGTTTCTCCCGTAATTCCTTCTCAACTTCTAAGGCGGCTTGGAAGATGGCATCAATGGTGTCAAACTTGTGATGTGTCAACCATATGGCAATGTCCCTATTCAACCCCACCTTGAATCAAATTATGTAATGTATTACTTGCTCCCCTCGGTGATAAGTTTCAAAATGAGTTGGTGGAATTCATCATAGTAAGCCACGACGCTTTTGTTCCCTTACCTCAAGTTATACAACTTAGCAAGCAGATCTTAATTGTAACTCTCGGGTAAGTACCTTTGTCTCATGAGGTAACTTAACCTAAACCAAGGAGGTGGATTCCCCTCAATCAAAACATTGCTAAATTGCTTCACATACTCCCACCACGTAGTAGCATAACCCTCAAAATGTGCAATCACATAACAACTCTTTTTCTCCTCGGCATGGCCATTAACTTATAATATTCTATCACATATGGACTCCTAAGCTATAAATTCTTCCTAATAACTCTCACCTTTCAATGTTGGAAGCCCCACCTTGATGGTATTTAGACCTATATCATGGTTTTGGTTCCCTTGTTGGTTCCAAAGACCAACTCTTCCTTCTCGACCGTGAACTTTCCTTGGATCACCTTGCCTACCCCTCATCTCCTCCCTTCTAATGTAAAAATCATAATATGGTCAATAACCAGCATTTTGTTCTCCTCTACCATACCCCAAAACATGGATGTGTCTATTTAGGTTAAGTGGAGTTTGTAGCGGCGAGATTGGATTTGGATAGTGAGGTCTTTGGTCAAGTAAATTTTGGATGGGAGGGCTCGGGTTTGGTGGTGGTATTTGGGTTCCAAGTCCTTCTTGTTGTACTTGATTAAGTGGAAGATGGCTTGGTCTATCATGATCTCGGATTTGGGAGTGAGGGTTGGTCTGATTTGTCGCAATAGGTGGATATAGCATTTGGTGCATGGCCTCGAGAGTACTATTGGTGAAATATGTCGAGGGGTAGAAGGTCGGCTTCTTTGGATTTCCACTCTCTCCAATATCCTACCAATTATTGAAACTTCACCCTTCATTGATACCATATCCGAGTCTAGTTTTTCAATACCCACGGTCATCCTAGCCATGTCTCACGACATAGCTTCAAGGCAAGCCAAAATTATACTAGTAGCATTGTGTTCCCCCGTGGGTTGAGAGTGTGAGGTCTCGGGTTCCATAGCACCAAAAACATTCCACAATGTCACATACAACACACCAACAAAGGTTCAAGTCTTTGAACCACAAGCAACAACGCCACACAAATGGTAACAAGAAAACTAAACAAGTTTACAAGACAAAAACACACTTTGTTGTTGAAGAGAATTTGTTCCAAGACTTTGATGTTCAATAATACACCTTTGACGAAGATATTTCAGCTATGGTATAGGATTACAAGACTTGAGACTCTCTTTTCAAGATTCAAAAGTTTTCCACCAACTTTATACTAGCTTGCACTCTATTGGCAAGACAACTTTTTGGGGTAGTATTGTGTCTTTCCTCTTTTGTCTAAGTTTGAAAAGTGCCTTACTCCTTTTTGGTAACTTGCTTTTTGGAGGGCTCTTTTTCTTTTTCTACTTTGGTGTTGTCTTGGATTGTTTTCAAGACAACCAAAAAGTCTTATACTTCTTTTCTCTCTTCAAGATCAAACAACAACTTCTTCAACACAACACAAGAACACAAGATGAACACCAACAAAACAATAAGAAACCGTCCACTTAACACCACAACACAGCCGGAATCTTGCTCAAGTACTTTGGTGGTAGACTCAGGAAGTTTTGAGGAGAAATGGAACCAACACTAGAAACAAACTAAGACAAAAAAACACACTCAAATCAAGAAACAACTCTCTTCCAAACACAACAACAAGAAGAAGAACACTCGGCCAAGAACAAGAACACCTCAACACTTTTTTTTTACTAAGAGAGCCCGAGATTGGTAGTGTAGGAACACAACTAGCCTTGGATATGATACCAAATGACACCTTACAACCCCAATAAGATACAAAATATCCCCGAAAAAAGTCACAAAACACACCAAAAACTGAGAGCCCAAGGAACCAAGTCTCGACCAAGAATAACAACACATGAATGAAAAAAAAATCTGAGAATGCTTCAACAGTGGAGAGATAATAACGTGTATAACCACACCAAAACAGAAACAACACTACATTAATGTGATGAACAATAATCTTACAATAACACCAACCAACTATTACAAGAATACAAGACACAACTACTACAAGATGAAAACAAAAGCAAAGGGATAGATAGTTAGACAAAGGTGGTCTAAATTCTAGTAACCAAAGAGTACATAAAACTCTAAGACCCCTAACACCTCCACATACAATAACCTAACTCTTACGATGACACAAAATAGGATTCCACCACTCAAGCACCAAGGTTTCTCAAAAACAAGCAATTACAAGGGGTTCCACCCTTGAATTGCTATCCTAGTTACAAGTTTTGGTTTGCCTCAAGTAGAGAGAGGAATTTGGTGTTTCAAATGTTAAGACTTACAACAATAATCAACTATGTCATGAAAATCCCTAATACTAAACTATATATAGTCTTCTTATTACATAAAAGATGAAATAACCAAAAGACCCTTAATGAAAAGGGGGCACCCCTTCAGTGTAATAAATGAGCAAATAGGGCGGCTTTGGTGTGTCTTTGATCCTTCTCACGTCTCAAAATTGAACTTTCTAGGATGATACTTTGCTGCACTTGTACACACATAGATCTTCATAGTCGCACTTCTATCACTATCTATAGTCATCATTTGTAAGTAAATCAACACTTATCAACTGATCATTATTTCACTAGAATCCATTTATATCATATCATAATATTACCATTTCATCATTTTTGACTTAGCTGGATTATCAATATCTTACCCCAATGTCATCATGTCATACTAAGTATATTATCATAGCATAATATGTATATCCTAACTTGCACTGGTATACATATCAACCATAGTTAGACTTGAACCGATAATTATAAGTATATCAACATAATCAATAGTATCATCAATAACATAAGTAATAGCTAATCAATTGGAATCAACCCTCACATCACCCAACATAAATAGGGGTGGAAATTCGGTTTGTTTAGTTTGATTATTTTATATTAAATTGGTTTTTCAGTTTTTGAATTGGTAAAAATGACAATCGTAACCAAAATCAATTTGATTTCTGCAAATTTGGTTCAGTTATCTTAGATTTTTATTTTGGTTTGAAAGATTAATGTAGTGAGCCTTTATTTTTCATGACTGGGCATTTAAAACTGGTGATTTTTTTAGAACAAATAATGTTTTTGAAACTTATTTTTCATTCAAATATGAATAACTCAACATGGATGAAACGAAATGAAATAACTTAAAAACACTATTATATTGTATATTTACAATAAAATACATATTTATATAATTTTTATATATATATAATATATATATATATTATTTGTATAATTTTAGTTTTTGGATTTATATGAATTCTTTTTTGGAAAAAACAAAAACCAAGCCATTTAAGCAAATTTCTAAAATTTGAAACTGAAACTGTAATACCCCGTACTTCTACCTAGTTTAAATTCGTCCTAAAAATATTAAAGACTTGTTTCAAATATGAATCCACTTTTATACATGTGGTATTTTCAATATTTTCACTTTTTGTCATGTGAAAAATTCAATAAGCCTTCCATCGATACCAAATTCATCCATATCTGACACCCGGGTGAAGAGTTAGAGCCATTTTAGTAAGACAGTGTCCCACCTGAGCCATCAGCGCATCGCGGAGCAAGTCAAAATGGCAATCGTCAAAATCCAGTGAGGATCCACGATTATGGCGCGTTGTGCCAGGGCTCAAATTCAAAATCCTCCTTTTTCTAGTATCTCAATGCAATTTCACCGCATCGCGCCATCAGCCCAGTTCCTAGTTGTCAATTTCCAATGACACGGCACGATAGCGCCGCGTCGCGCCAGCTTGCCAAATCAGAAAATTTTCTCAAAAATAAAATACTCATCCAAGAGTTAAAAGGGTCAATTTCTCAACCCTATATAAACCCAATAACACATGATTCAGCTATATTTTATCTATAATATAGGGTTTCTTTCAAGTTTCTCTCAAGAACAAGCTAGGATTTTCAATTGGGGATTCAAATCCAAGACCCAAATTCAAGAATCTCTCTGTTAATATTCGTAGAATCAAGAAGAAAGGTATGCACAGTGTTGCTTCATGGAATCCTTTTATCCATGAAGTTCAAGAACCCTATTTTAAACTATATGCCATGATGTTCTTGTTTTAAATTAATTATGTTCATGTTGTTATTGTTGTATGATTGCCAAGAGTGCATCCTTATCATGTTTTCATGAAACTATGTTAATATATGGTTGAAATTCATGCAATTAAGTTAAATTGTGGAACCATGTTGAATTAAATTGATGATCATACCTATGCCCCAAGTGTACTTGCAAAGTGTTTGATAATATGCCCCAATGGATGAATGATGATCAAGTACTTAGTTTCAATATGTCAAGATCATGTCATGCCTCTTAAGTTATGCTATACCTACTTGATTAAGATGATTCCCATGCAAAACATACGCATTGTGATTGCTTGATGAGATGTTCATAAGATTAGAAGTATGATATTATGCCATGTTTATATGCATTACTATCCATGTACAACATTATGATGATCATGTGCTTCATGAAATCCCCAACTATGAAATTATGAATTGTTGATATTGGTCATGTGATCAAAAGTGTCAAGCCTTGTCAGTTTCATTCTATTGAGTCCTGGAGGTACTTGTACCCGATAATTTAGTTGTGTACCTAGATCCATGTCATGTTTTCACAATAATCTCAGTTAAGCCATGATCAGTAGAATTTAGTCAGTCTCATGACTCAGGAAAACTCAGTAAATTCAATATCAGTCCAGTCTTATGCAGTAATCTCAGTTAGTTATCAGATTTTAGTAACATTCTGTCAGTCAACAGAATTTAGTGAACTCAGTTTATCTCCGCTAAACAATACCTTTAGTATTAGTTCAATTTAGTTATTCAGCTCAGTGTCTATTCAGTTGGGAGTTGGATTCAGCACCGAGTGAACCCAAGGATGGGGACTCACTGCTATTTAGAGGAGGGTATGATCCTTAGAAGCAATCCTTGCATTCCAGAACTACGTAGCCAGCGTAGGTTGAGATGTACCCCTATACGTAGGGCTATTAATACATCTCATTTGGGCTTATTCCTACAGGAGGATTGATGGAAAAGCTTCCTATCAGATAGGTTTACCTTACAGCTTGTCTTTATCCGTGGCACGATACTGACACCCTTCCAGCTGGAGTTATAGGTTGGACCCCACCAGTCAGTTCTGGGGCATGTCGGTTAGATAATTACCTCCCACAGTCTCAGTTTTAGTCTCAGTCTCAGTAATAAAACTCAGATAGTTCTACAATTTTTAGGACTGCCAGATATAGTCACTCAATTCAGTATGAAACTCAGCTAGTTCCATTAGAACTTAGACTGTCAGATACAATCGCTCAGTATTAATATACTAGTTATATCAAAATCATGTTATCAGTATTCAGACTCAGGACTGTCAGATACAGTCAATCAGATCAGTTCTTCATAATCAGAACTATCAAAAAAAAATATTCAGATATCCATATTAGTAAACTCAGTTGTCAGCTTACCAGTAATACAGTTAATCTGTATTCCAATAATAGTAAATTCAGATATCAGTAAATGCCTATTAACAGTAGACTCAGTAGTCAGAACTCAGTATTCAATCCTATCACGATCTCAGTTATAGTTACATAGTCATGCATGTATTCTCACATTCATATTATTCAGTCAGTAAGTATTGTTCATTCATATGAACCCTCTGCATTAAGCCTACCTCACTTGCATACCAGTACATTCAAAGTACTGACGCATTTGTGCTATGGTGTTTTATACCATAGGTTTAGAAGCACGAGCTCCCGAGCATCCTTAGTAGATCAGACGTTCAGCAGCCAGACTAGCAGTGAGTCCTCATCATTCGAGGATAGCATGATTATTTTATTACTTTATTATTTTAGTAGTTCTGAGTTAGTTGGGGACTTGTCCCATCAACTCCACAATTTAGAGGTTTTCAAACTATAGCATTTTTATACAGTTTTATTTTAGTTTTAGGTATTGTTAATCCCTATTTTCGACATTGTTTTATATTTAGTATTAGTTCTGTTTTGAACCTTATGGCCTTACAGCTTTTACGTATTTCGCATAATTTTAGTATATTATTCAGTTCTCAGTTACAGATATCAGTCATGGGTTAGCTTGTGGTCCTTCGGGCTCATAGGCATCGTGTAGCATTCCGGGTACCAAATTTGGAGCGTTACAAAAATCGATCCAAAAAATCAAAAAAACCAAAACCAAAATTAAATTTTGGTTTTACTTCTTAGTTTCAACCAAAATATGCCCAGCCCTAAAGATAACCATCAAGTGCCAAAGTTTCTCAATATTACCTCAATATTTATTTCTAAGAGTCTAACAAACATATAAAGGTCTACACAAGCTAACATATTGTCATGACCTGAACAAGGTCCTATTCATAATGGGTATCTCAAGTCCATCAAGGGCTGCAGATCACCACCATTAACTTAGCAAATCAAAACACAATACAACTAGAGGTGGATGAATTCCTAACATATAACAAGATAGAGCTCAGTTCTGAACATATAATAAGATAGATATATCAACTAAATAGAATCTAAGAATCCACAATACAAAATCCACCCACATACTTTTGTACACAAAAGCCTCTAAGAAAACCAAAAATCAACCTAAGTTGGGACATGCCCCCGACTATAGCCAAAAAGGGAACCAAAAAGGGTAGTCTAGACATAAATAAAACAATGCCTTAAAATGATAGGCCTTCTAGAGAATGGAAGCTCACCACTTCAGGAAAGATCAGCGAACAAACTAGAATCACCTATTTCAGTGTAAGGGAAAATAAATGTCTCCAATCCCCAAACCCTACATCGCATGGGGATACACCATCTGAGGACGGCTAGCAGGGTGAGCACTAGCATGTAACTCAGGGAGGGGTTAAATTAATGCCATGATCAAATCAGCCCAGACCATTCAAAACCAATTAACATAATCATATACATATATATAATATGTCGGGATAGGGAACAAGTTTTAGTATGAGAGTTAGAACATTAACCTAGACTGTATAGCTCAACCCGTCATAACAACAACCACGGGCTATATGGGTCCATCCCCCCTACTGGATAGGCCCCATTACACATTAGCCATACAAACCAGAGATATCATAGAAGGTATAGGAATCTACAACCCTATGCCATCCATGATACATACATATATATATTATGTCCCAAGTACATAGTTATCACGACCAACCCTTACGCCAGAAAATGAAAGGTTTCACTATCAGTCCCATGGGACCTCCACTTTAATGGATAAGCTACACAACCCCCTTTAAGTCAAATTAAAAAATTTACACATAACCATTCATTGAACCATGATCATCCGTTAAGGAATAAATCATTGGTATCGTCATACCAATATGCTTCCAAGTTATTATTAACTCACCATTCCCATTATCATCATTTGGGGGAATCCATGAGTCCACAAAATCCAATCATTAATCCATATAGGGGAATCCACAACCCCCTAGGTCTAATTATTCATTGGCTTAGGGGAATACAGGACCCCAAAGGTTAAATTCAAAACCATTATTTCATTAACCTTTTATATCATGCAATAGTTCCAAAAGTAGTTTCAATATGCATATATTCATGTTTCAAAGCCAATCTCGTAAGTTTAGGTTAAGGTTATTACTTATTCCTATTTTAAAATACATTTATTTAAGGGAATCCACGACCTCCATTCCAATTCCCATACCTGTGCACCCAATTTGTTTAAAAAACTATCAATTCAAAACAAGAATGATTCACAAAAGTTATGGAAAAGCAATTCCATCAATAACATTCAAAGGCCATTAATCCAATTTTCAAAACCATCAATTAATCACATGAATAACAATTTAAACACATGCTTTTAACAAAATAAGTTTTAGGGAAGAGATACATGCCTGAAGTATTAAGAGTTATGAAGAAGAAACCAATCTTAAAGCCCTAGATGATCAACCTTGAGAAACCATAGTTGTTTTTAACTTGAGGAATTTGAGAGAGTAGAGAGTAGTATATAATTTAAATAACCCTCTTTATGTGTTTTGCAGCCGTTAGTTTTAATTGAGAAAAGAGGGAAATGACAAAAGTTCCCTTAAAAATGCAAAAAACTATTGTCAATGACTATGGGTCACGTTACGACTCATGAGGAAACCTTATGAATCGTTACCAGGACTCGTTGTTTGGACATCAACTCAGGGCACCTTCACTGGTTTGGTCATGGGTCGTACCCTATGACTCATGACTAAACCTTACGATTAGTAGAGTACTAGTTATAGTCATAATAGAAATAGGGGACCACTACACTGGTGGGACTATGAGTCCAAAATTACAACTCGTAATATATTACCATGACTCATATGGTCTTAATCATAATTTGGATTAAAACTTTGGTAACCTAGACTAGTTTGGATATGGATGACACTATAAGACTCATATAGAGTCTTCACGACTCTTTACCAAAGTCGTTGCCTAGGAAGTGAGCTTAAAACTCAGAAATTTCAAAGACAAAAATATAGGGTGTTACATCCCCCCCAAATAATCATTCATCCCCAAATGATAAGTCAAGGCATTTACTAGCACGATTATCCTACCCAGGTAATAAAAATAAATATCTGTATTTTATGTCATCTTCATCTTCCCAAGTAGCTTCTTCTACCTTATGGTTCCTACAAAGGACATTTATTTAGTTCTCAAACAACGGACTTGCCTATAAAAAATCTTAAATCGTACTTTCTTATAAGACAAGTTATTCAAAATACTAATACTCTCAATAGGAACTATAAAATAAGGATCGACCACACACTTCATCAATATTGATACATGGAAAACTTAATGAATGGAACCCAAAAACAAAGGAAATTCTAACTCATAAGCAACATTACACACTTTTCTCAAAATTAAATATGGGTCCATACAATAAAGATTGAGCTTTCCCTGCTTTCCAATTCTCATTACTCCTTTTATAATAGATACCTTCAAGAACACCCAATCACCAACCTCAAACTCTAACTCTCTTTACCTCACATCCGTATAGGACTTTTAGCGACTCTAAGCAGTCTTAATCCTATCCCAAATCATCTTCACCTTTTTTATGTCTTGGTGAACTAAGTTTGGACTGAACAACCTAGTCTTACCAACCTCAAACCACCCAATAAGAGATCTACACCTACCATAAAGAGCTTTAAA
Source organism: Capsicum annuum (assembly GCF_002878395.1). Lineage (NCBI taxonomy): Eukaryota > Viridiplantae > Streptophyta > Magnoliopsida > Solanales > Solanaceae > Capsicum > Capsicum annuum. The sequence continues at coordinate 111,959,943 of NC_061114.1, forward strand.
AGTAGCCATCGCAATGCTATAGTGATAGCTATTTTTATACGTGAACTCAATGAGAGGTAAATTATTAACCCAACTATCACGCAAGCCTTTAGCATATCCTCCAAAGTCTGAATAGTACTTTCTGCTTGTCCATCCGTCTAAGGGTGGAAAGAGATGCTAAGGTTCACCTGTATGCCCAAGCCTTTCCTAAATAAATATCAAAAGTAAGAAGAGAACTACATACCTCACTCAAAAATGATGGAAACTGGAGCACCATGAAACTTTATGATCTCCTGAATGGAAAGCTTAGAATAATCCTTCTTAGAATAAGTAGTCCTCACAGGCAAAAAGTGATCAAACTTAGCCATCCTATCCATGATAACCCAAATGAAATTGTACTTATTCCAAGACCATGGAAGACCAGTAATAAAATCCATGTTGATCACTTATTATTTCCACATAGGAAACTCAATCTCTTGAGATAACCGACTAGGCTTGAAGTGTTCAAACTTTACTTGTAGACACACCATATACTTAGCCATAAAGTTAGCCATATCTTTCTTCATGTTGTTTCACCAATAGATCTCCTGTAAGTCATGGTACATCTTTATTGAAATGGGATAAGCTGTATGCCTCGACTAATGAGCCTCATTCAAAATCTTTTCTCGTAACCCATCAATATCTAAAACACACCATCTACCTTAATACCTCAAGATACCATCACCACCAATCTCAAAAGCCATAACTTTTTATCGACCCTTATCAGACTTAATTTGCATTAATATATAATCTAAAACCTATTTTTCCTTTACCTCAGCACCAAGAGATGATTTTACCAACTCTTGAATAGTCATACCTCCAACCTCAGAATCTAAAAGTCAAACTCTAAGATTAGAAAACCGGTGAATATCCTTCACCAGTCCTTGTTTCTTCTTATCCATATAAGACAAGCTACATATGGAAAACCTGCTAAAAGCATCAAGATCCATATTATCTTTACTTAGATAATAGTGGAGACTCATTTCATAGTCCTTGAATACCTCATGCCATCTCCTTTGCCTGAGATTCAACTCCTTTTAGGTGAACACATACTCCAAGCTCTTATGATCTAAATAGATATTACTATTAACACAATACAAAATAATGGTGCCATATCTCAGGGGATGGTATCTAAGTAGATCAAGCAAAATTTGATATAATTTCTAAGTTTTCTCCTTTTATTTTCATAAAAGGTGTTAGAAGCTTCCTTAGTCATACGTGTTTCTATAGATAATTCATCAAGTATTTCGCAAAGATATTCCATCCCTTGTGAAGGCTCCTTGAAAAGAAGTAAAATTTAAATTTGATGATGATTGTTTGAAAGAATTTAAATGCTTCAAGGAACTCCTTGTTGTGGCTCCTATTATTTTTTCCTCGGATTGGTCCTCGCCCTTTGAACTAATGTGTGATGCAAGTGATGTTTCTCTAGGTGTGGTACAAGACTAATGAAAAGAGAGGTTGTTCAAGAAAATCATTTAATGATGCCCAACATAACTATACGGTTATGGAACAATAGTTACTTTCGGTGGTCTATGCTTTTGAAAAATTTATAGCTTACTTATTGGGCATACAAGTTGTTATGAATACAAACCATGCCACCCGTAGATACCTCATGGTGAATAAAAAGAGGATAAAGTTCTTGATTAGCTGGATCTTACTCTTAAAAGAGTTCAATTTTGAGGTAAAGGATAGAAAGGGTTGTGAAAACCAAATGGACAACCACTTTTCCCACCTTGAAATTGATCATGAGAAGTTAGGTGAGATTGATATTAATGACACCTTTCCTGATGAGCTATTCATGTCAATCTCGAGAAATATTTCACCTTGGTATGCGAATTATGCTAACTATGTTGTAGATGGTGCACTTCCCAAAGATCTTAGTTATCATCAAAGAAAGAAATTTTTATTTGATGTAAAGAAGTATTTTTGGAATGAGACCTTTTTGTTTAGGGAATGCATGGATGGTATGATTCGTTGATCTATTATGAAAGAAAAAATGAAAGATATCCTTGAAGCTTGTCACTCCTCCCCTTTCAATGGTCACCATGGGGGATTCGGACCACCGCCAAAATTCTTTAAAGTGGTTATTATTGGCCCATAATTCATAGAGATGATATTGAGATTTTCAAAGCATGTCATCAATGTCAATTGCAAGGTAGTGTTTTAAGAAAGCATGAGGTGCCCCTTAAACCCAATCTCAAAGTCGAGCTATTCGATGTGTGGGTATTGATTTCATGGGCCCATTTGTAAGATTTTTTGTAACAAATACATCTTGGTGGTGGTTTACTATGTCTCAAAATGGTTATAGGTCATGTCTCTAAAGCAAAAGTGTTACTTTCTTCTTAAAAAAGTACATTTTAATAGGGTTCCAAACTCCACGAGCCATTATTAGCGATGGAGACTCTCATTTTTGCAATTGGGTTTTTGCCATGCTTCTTGAAAAATATAAAGTGACCAAAAAGGTTGATACCCCATATCACCCCCAAACAAGAAGCCAAGCCGAGGTTCCAAATCAGAAAATAAAATCTATCTTTGTAAAAATCATGAATATTAGCCAAACAATTGGGCACGATAACTCGATGATGTACTTTAGGCATATAGAACGGCCTATAAAACTCTAATTAGTATGTCCCTATACTAATTAGTGTTTGATAAGGCACGTCACTACATATTGAACTAGAGCATAAATATTTGTGGGCTTTGAAGAAATTAAATATAGATTGGGAGGATGCTTCTAAATCAAGGGTCACTCAACTTCATGAGTTGGAAAATTTTTGAATTAAGGCTTGTAAAAGCTCTATTTTGTACAAAGATGAGATAAAGAGGTAGAATAATGCCAAAATCCTAAAGCGGGAGTTTTATGTGGGTAATGATGTGCTCCTTTAATATTCAAGATTTAAGCTTTTTATGGGTAAGCTTATATGTAAGTGGTTGGGTCCGTTTGTGGTCTCAAATGTGTATCTTTGTGGTGCTATTGAGTTGGAAGATTTTGTGAAGAATAAATTTATGGTGAATGGGAAAAGGTTAAATTACTACCACGTAGGAGGATCCGAAGCGGCCAAATTTGAGTTAGTTTGCTTCAAAGATTCACAATGGTAATAACAAGGCGTCATGTCACAATGTTAAATCAAATATTATATGGGAGGAAGCCCTATTAATTCACATAATCTTGGCACTTTGCAAGTTTTCTAAGCAGTTTAGAAGCCAAGAACAGGGCAGAATCGAGTTTAGGAGGTTGACAGCCATGCAGAAAAATAGAGCAAAACAAAGAAGAAAGGCCTTAGATACTGTAAACATAATCCAAAGATAGAGATCATGGTTTGTCAAAGTGTCGCAATCTCTCTAATATTATCACGATCAGGACAGTGCATTCGAAAGTTACTCCAGCCCATGATGCAGCTTCAGGGATCCTCTTTAACCCTTTTTATACTTTTGTGACATATAGTGAGGACACTTCAAGTTTTTTAGTTGGGGGTGTGTCTAATACCCTTGTGCGTTACCCTATTGAGCTTATGATTTATAGAGATTTTGTGAATTAATCATCTCATTCGTAGTTTTATTTAATTAGAGATTATTATTGGATGAGCCTTTCCATATGATTGATTAAGTGACGACATTCTTAAGGAAAAATCATCATGTTGGGGTTTTCAGCTATAGATATACGGAAAGTCTAAATACCCATGGAATTATAGAATTCGGATTACCATCATTCCTATGGTAATGTCTAAGCAACCATATGATTCGCCCTTGCAAGAGCCAAAATGTGAGATGACGGCTTGATGTGGTGCCAACAATAGTTATTCTTACATGGTGAAATTCAAAGAAAGCATCCCCCTTGCCAAAAAATTTGGTGATAATCAAGGGCATAAACATGAATGATTTTGTAACAACACTTTACCTCTCTTCATAACTCAAAATTCTTTAGTTAGTAGGGTGTGATGAACAACTCCTTTTTCTCTCAAATAAGAAATACAATTGATCCTTCTATAAAAGTTTGCATGCAATGTGCAGTGAGCTTAGTTGATTGAATCTCATGCTTACTTGTGTCATCTAGAACTTGACTCTTTTGTATTTCAAAACTAATCATGATTACACATGGTTGAATGAGTAATCTTAGGCCTTCTTTGTGATCATGGAAATCCAATTTATCCTAAAAGGCCTACCTGTGCGTGAATGGTATCCCTAGTCACTCCATTTGATCCTTTGAACCTTTCTTTGAAAACCTATTACAAGCCTTGAACCATTTGAACTTTATCTCTCTTTTAGACCCTATCCTTCTTGAACTTAAAAATTCAACTTGAGGCTAAAAGCATAAGTTGGGGTGGTGAATCTTTAAAGAGGTGATCTTCGGCCTTGATATTGTAAATGAGTTTCGAAAAGCTAAGAAATGAGGACAAATAAATGAGAAGAAAAAAGGGATCAGAAAAACAAAGAAAAGCATGAGATTGATAAAGGAAAGAAATTAGAAAAAATGCTTTCAAAAGATGGGTGAACCAAAGTAGTAAAAGTAGGCACATGTGTGAATTAGTTATAAATGAAGTGTCCCATGACCCAAAGTTTGATCTAGTAGTGCAATGTGGATTTCAAGAAGGGTGTCGTAACTTTTTTCCTAAAATGTTTATCCTACCCTTTCTCGATCCTATAATACAAACTATCTCCAACCAAGCGTCTTTGTGTTAGTAGCGATTGAAAATAAGGGCAAGCACATGGTATGATACTTGTTTGCATTGAGAAATTCCTTGTGAGACTGATTTCTTGAACTTTAGTCCTATGTTGCATGATAGAAATTATAGTATGTTGGGACTTCTTTTCATAAGGAGGTATGTAAACTAATAAAGGTTGGTAAAATTGTCATGTTTTGAAAATGAGGAAAAGGAATGAAGTCAAATCACTATTGATATAGAGTCACCTCTTGAGAGTTAGTATTTGTTATGTGGTTGTTCTTAAAATTCTCTTGCATTCTTGAAAATGTGATTAATTTTGAGAGGAGTTGCACGAATAGTTCTTCCCATGCTTATTATCCAATGTTAGTGCTAATTGAGCTCAAAATCATTGTGATCATTTGGTTGTAAGAGTGGGCTTATAAGTTGATTAGTCTCATTGAGTATAGAGCAGTGTTGCTTGAGGACAAGCAATATTTTAAGTTGGGGGTGTTGATGAGTGGAAAATTTTTCACTCATTTACATTTGAATTCTCTCATTCTATGATGAATTAATTGTTTACATGGGGAAAATTCTTCATTGAAATGCATTAATTTCTAGTGTTTGTGCTCTTATAGGAAATCTAATGAAAATGAGTTAAGACAAAGATGGAAAAAAATTAAAGTGCGCAAGTAGAGCAAAACAACTGAAGACCAGTCCTAGGAGGTGACCCTCAGGTGCCACGATCTCACTCTGAGGGTCAAGAACACGGTCAGTCAAGAACGTTAGAGAGCAGTAATCACGATACAATGTTATGAAATCATGGATTCATGATTGCAACTAAAGAATAGTGATCGCGATAGGACGGGAAAATTTCAGTGGGTAAATTGCAACTTCATAGAGCTGAATCCCAAAATACAAAAGGCTAAACCCTTTCACAATTTCAGCATCTTTTAGCTAATTTTTTCAATTTTAAGAGGTAAGAACAAGTTTGTGAGTGAGATGCAATTTGAGGAGTGTTCCTAAGAGATAATTTAGCTATGTTGATTGAACTTGAAGTTGGATATTTTACAATTTTACTTTTCAATGGATGAGTTGAATTCCAATTTGGGTATATCTCTTCTCTTAAATTTCATGACTAGCTAAATTTATATATTAGGGCTATGTTTGTTAGTATGAATATTTAGTTAATAGTATTGTGTTTCACTTTTGTCACATGCTTTAATTGAGAATTAGGAGTGAAAACCTCAATTGCCTAAGGATCCCATATTATCATTGAAAGAGGGCTATGGGTGAGGGATATTTGAGAACAACAATTTGATATAGCTTAATTCTTAGTATCATCTTAGAAATTAGGCTGTTAGATGAATTAGCTATGTTCATAAGCATTATCTAAGAAATAAGGATGCTAGCTTGAGGTTATGGATTGGTAATCTTGTAATGCTTATGAGGTGTTCGAAAGAATCCATGAGTGAAATTTAGTGTTTTATCGAAAGGTGAACACTAAGACCATAAATCTAGCCTACCCAAAACCCTTGGCTAAAACTTGGATTAACTCTTGATTACCAATCTATGTACACCACCTAGGATAGCATAACCCCAAGGTTCCCCTCAATTTGGTGTACCTTTCAATTGTTCAATCTATTATTAGTGTTATTTTCTCAATCCTGTTCAACAAATTTTTGAATCAAACTGCCCCCCCCCCCCCAAATTTATTTTTTCATTTTTTCTAAATGTTTCATTACCTGTTAACTCATAGTTAACTCTCAACACACGTAAGCTTTGAAAGCTAGTTTGCACTTCTTTTGGATCAACCCCGACTCTTGTTGGGTATATATTGATCCACCTTGTACTTAATTTAACATACAAGTTGTGTGTTATCAATGGGCCATAGCCTTTCAAATTTCCCTTCTAATACACTAATGCCTATGTCCTTTTCTCATGTTTCTACTAACAAATAAGATTTAACATTGCCAAACTAGCATGGAAAAAGAAAGATGCAATAGCAACTCAAATAAATGTCGAAGCAGCCCATAAATAATCTAAAATAAAGATAAATTAAGGTAAAAAGGATACAGATAGATGAACCATGATGTTATCAGGTCACGGCGTCACCTTTCAATATGATGACATGATAATCCAAGAACTCAATATACCATAAAAATACTAGTATTGGAATGCCTTGCTAAAAGATGATCTTCTTAATCATAACTAACTCTTATCAGATCACAGTTTCCCCAATCCAGTTACCTCTTGATCCTCTCTGCTCAAGCTGTACCAAATTAATATAGCTAAGACATAAATGATAACCCAGACTCCAATCCTTAAGACACAGGATATCCCAATCCTATAGGTGAATATTTGAAATGAAAAAAAAGATATCTAGAATGTTGAGCCTATTAATCCTAATATAGAGAAAAAAGAATGCTCGTCCAATAATGAACCTACGAATGAATACTCTAACATTATTAATAATTTTCTAGATAATGTATATATCAAAAATAAATGCATTCCAAAAGACATATGGCCAAAAGAAGGGAAAAGTGGAACTACCTTGACGAGTATCCCTATTGGGATAAGGTTCAACGAGCAATAAATCAATATCAACCCTAGTATAAAATCATGAGGGATGAAGTAACCAATTATATAAAAAGCATATGCCTGGGTGTTACACTACAAGAAAGGGAATGCAAACCAAAAGTTTCATGCAATGTGAAGGGTTGGTTCACTAGGTCACAGATTTGAAGCTTGGAAGATCAAGAATGCCTCTAGAAGAAAACATGATATCGATGAGTGGGTGGAGGAATTATATGAGAGACCACCATCAAAACCTCCAAGCAATCCATAAAAAAATAACATCATATGACATGCATAAGAAATTTCCACTCACAACATGCTCCATAGAATTACCTATTAAAGTTTACCATGAAATCCTCTCAGAAGGGTTTTCCTACAAGTTGCTTATACAGCTACTTTTTATACACCTAAAAGGATCTTATCCATGTACTTTCAAGGTGCTTACAATCTTCTTATGCACTTGCTTACAAGACAATGACAATTTGTTTTGTCACCTTCTTCCATATATTGTCACATGCCAACAATATGTTTAGTTTTTATTTTGTTAGGCACTTTTATATGTTTGTGGGGCCTAGTTTGAATAAAGTAGGATGTACATATCTCATAAAAGTATGTGCCCAAATAAGGTTTACTATTTTTAGAAGGTAAGATAGGGCTTTACTATTTTTAGAATAGGGGACCACATGTGATAATGTATTTTATTTTTATTTATTTATTTTAGGGCTTTCTTCTCATATAAAAGGAAGCAATGGTCTTTATTTGGAAATTATCAGAATCTCCACCTAAGAATTCTCTTGTAAAGTTCCATATTATAAATAAAATATTTGTTGGCTAAGCTCTCTCTATCTTACTTCTCCTTTCTAAAGGGATGAGTACGTCAATCCTCTAGATTGGAGTAGTGGGGTAAGGAAACAGTTAGGAAAATATTCTTATTGTGATTTCAACATGTTCTTCTAAGTTCTTTCCATGATTATGAAACAAAATGTCTTGGTTAATACAATAGCATTCTGTTTTGCTGTTACTTTATCCAAAACATATAAATCCAAAGTTAGGTACATTGTGTTTTGTTGACTGTTGGGCGTTAAAGGCCATGGGAGAGCTGCAAAAATCCACTGTATTCTATATATGGAACAATTGGATTACTAAAAATACTAAGGATTTATTATGTTTTAATATTGGTAAAACCAGGCATCCCATAGAGGGTTGAGAATTCTTTGTTCTGTAGCAAACCATCCTCTAGGGTAGTTTAATATGTATCCCAAATCATAAGAAAGCTATTTTGGTGTTGATTAAAGGTTTGATTTCATATAGTTTTCCTATATGGATGTGAAATCATCTTCAATGTTGGTAAGATAGAGGTCTATTGTTATTGTTGGGCTAATATTATCGAGGGTGTCTTGATTGCCGAGCTAATATTCCCTTGGGTGTCTTGTCGTGCTCGCTCATACCCTCATAGTGGTATCAAAGTTATCCCACTCTCAAAGGGAGGGAGAAAGAAAGTATTCGTATAAGATATATAACCATTATTTTACAAGAGCTAACTTTACATTTCCAATCATTACATTACTTTATTCTAGTCTTTAGCCTTAAATCCTCTTAGAGTCTTTACTTTTTCATTGTTACTACCAAAGTCATGTTAATATTTGTGTCATGATTTCTTTCTTTAGATTTTAGAATAAATAGTGTGTTGAGTCTTCTACTTAAATATTTAGATCAAATATATCGAGTCTTTATAGTCCAAAAAACAACAAAAATATGTCTGAGTCTACCATCTTCATCATCTGTGTCTAGTCTATGTAAATCACTAGAAAAATAAAGCATGTCTCCTACACTCAGTAAAACTCTATCACAGAAATATTACTATCACTATAAAGTAGATTTGTTACCACTAGAAAATAAAATATCCTTTACATATATATATCTACTGAACCCATACTCTACCTTTGTAAAGAAAGCGTGCAATCCGTGATTGAAAATCTATTCTTTTGTACAACAAAAACAAAAAGAATTAAAGAATACCTTGTTTTGTTAATACTCGACCATCATCCTATTCTTGCAAATCTTTGGGAAAAGTTTATTACTTTGTATATACTAGAGGATTTTCCACAATACTTGAAAACCCAAGGCTTTACCCATATATATATTTTGGTGCTATTAGGGTTGTGTTAACATATCATGGAAGACAAGACCAGCCGATAGTGGAACGTCTTTCCCTTCTTTATACCAAATACAATGATACAAGTACAAAGAGTACAAGGACTACAAATTCTTGTAGAAGGTTTAAACTTTGAATTTTACAAGAACTTGAAGACCTTTTGGAACCATTACAAAGCTTTGTTCAATTGAAGAGAAAATGAAGGATTTCTACATCAGATAGGCGCCTCTCATTAAGGGCATCAAGGACTTTTTACACTCCAAAATTACACTCCATAGGCGCATATTCTTCAAGGCTCATTAAGCGAAATTTAGTCATTGTTATGTAATAGCTTTATATAGACATTTAGCTTCTATTTTAATTATTTTTGATGAATTGATTGAGTGACACTCAAATTGTATTTTCTTTCCTTAGTTTAAGGCTTGGAAAATCTATCTTAGTGTAGGTCTTGGAAAAGACATTGAAACTAGGGTCATCATTGAGTATGGATTCACTTGAGTTGCCATTTTGGCAAGAAAGGTGGGTGCTTGAGGAGTTGATCCCATTGTATCCACCTAAGAATATGGTGTTATCCTTCATTGGTGTTGTATGTCTTGGTGTTTGATACACACCTTGGTGCTATTCATTGGTGTAGGTGTATGTCTCACTATCTATCCTTTCATTTAATGTATTTTTATCTTGTTTCTTGTTAAATCCGAATGTGTTCTTGTGTGTTCTAATTCATCTCACCTTCTTCTTAGTATTTTTAACATTGTTATTCAAGTTATTAGTGATTTCTTGTATTATTTGGTATCAGAGCCATGTATTAGAGTTGTTCCCATAACTCTAAGACTTGGATCTAAGAAAATTTCCACAAAAAGAGAATCTAAAGTCAAGAAAATAAACAAAAAATAGGGGTGTCACATTTTTTGTACTTGGACAGATTTTTACAAGTTAGATCTACAAAATTTTGTATTGTTTTGTTGGTTTCAAGTGCTAGATCCTTTTTCCCTAGCACCTAAGGAGTCTAGATCTATGTTTAGAAAAAGATTTGGTTGTTTTTGAGCTAGATCCACCATTGTTGTGGCGTTTTTGAAGCTTTTGTGAAGATGGAAATGTGTGGGTTGTGATGTACATTTTTGTGGCTGATTTATTGTTATTTGTGTTTTGTTTGGCAAAGGGAACCTATATCTAAAAGAAAAAATAAAATTAGGATTCATTTGCCTAGTGGTTAAACCTTGGTCAACTCTTGAATGTTCATCTTATTCATCCATCATCTTCAAAACTTGTTGAGGAAGAATATTCAAGTATCTTGTTTGATCCAAAAGGAGGAAATAAAAAGAGTGTACTAAGTGTTTGTACAAGAATATTCCCTAGCATATTCTAAGTCTTCCAAAATAAAAGGGGGGACAAGGGGACAAGCAAGTATAATTGAAAGTACATATGAGGGAACCAATTGTTTTAAAATCCATTTGAACTTGAAAAAGTGATCCAAACCCTCCAAATTAATCCCAATTTCGTTTATTCTTCTTCCCTAGAATGTGTTTGGCCAAAACAAAAATTGGGGAATTGGAAAATTTTGAAAAGTGACGTCCCATCACAAGCTGCCAGGTCATCGCTTTTATGAACAACCAAATAGAGTTATAAATTATATTTATAAGTTTATATTAGTTGTTATAGTTGCTTTTGTGTTTATTATACCACTAATTACCAAACTAGTAATTACCTACTAGGTTGATAGGTAGTTTAGAGTCCTTTGTTTCGTGTCTGTGTTTCTTTTGTGCTTTTCTCGTTTGTGATTCGTTGTAGTTTGTTGGTTCAATTCTATAAGCAATTTTATTTGAGTCATATCAAATTAAAATCCATTTCGGGACAAATTAGAATCATCCCTCACTCACTTGCCAAGTACATGTCAAGGTATCAACACTTGTGAGACCAAGTGTGAGGTAAGAACCGAGTGTGAGAGTAGTGAGGCTTTCTTTTGAACTAACTTGTTTTCTCATTTTGTAGTTTATCCTTTGCTGTTTTTTATTTTTGCTTCTTGTTAGGTACAATTGTAATGGAATCTGAAGGTACCACATCTCAACCTTTGGGAAATAAAGTTAGTGGTGTCATATTGGCTCGTCTTGAGGCCTTGTCTTGTGACATGGCTAGGATGCACATGGATTTGGGTTCAATCAAGGGTGACGTGAGTATAATAAAAGTGGGTGCTTATAGACTATGGCCACCAAAGCCTCCACAAAACCAAAGACAAAGTCCATCAACCCGAGTGCCAAGTAGACCTATATATTCCCTATTGAACCAAGCCCAACAAGAAGGACTTGGCCTCAAATGCTACCTCAAAATCTGAATAGGCCAAGCCTTAAGATGGAGAGAATGAGGGCTTTGATGGTACAAACCCAAGTGAAGAACACACTTCCCATGATTTACGAGGTAATAAAGCTATCTTCTACACTCCTAGAAACTTGAACTGTTGTGATGTGGCTAATAGTGACCCCAAGTGGTATAGTTTTGGATTTACTTAGTGTAAAAGTGTATGAATCTTCCTTTTGTGAAGCTCTTGGTGTTGTTAGGTTTCATAAGGACCAAATTCTTGTTGTGAGTATGCAAGCACTAGTTGATCCTTTAGATGACAGAATCGATTTTTCATAAGAATGATTTGTGTCCACCTAGTGCTAGAACTTATAACTTGAATAAGGTTTCATTACCAAGTGACAAGAGTATTCACACACTAGTTAATCCTTATGAAAATCAAGGTGAGTCTACGTTGGTATATGAGTTGCCAACAACTAGTGAGGTTGTGAATGATAATCAACTTACTCATGAATGTAGTCCACTACTTGAGTATATGTGTGGTGTATTTGGTAATCCTCAAGTTAGTAATAATGTTGATAGAGTTGATGATGATAATGGAGATGGTTCTTTGAGCATATTGTGTGATGAAACCCTTAATGATAGTTTTGCTCAAATATATCATGTGGATGAAGATGTTTTGAAGCAAGGCATATGTCTTTGTGATAGTGAACTTGTATGCTTAAACTCATTACCTTTGAATAGTGAATTTCTTTCAAAGCAAGATATCTTGTCTGAAAATAGTGAGATCACTCCTTGTATGACACCTAGTGAAGTGCAAGATGATATGTTTAAAAAGAAAGGCGGTATTCTTAAGATTTACCTGTTACCCTATTCTTGAAATCCATTAAGAATATAGGGTTAAGAGAAGATTATGTTAACCATCCTATTCTTGATGGTAATCTCCTACTTTTGAAAAAAAATGATCAATTAGGTTATGATGAGTTTGATTTTCTTAAGTGTTTAAGAAATCTAATTAGTGATGGTTCTTGTGAAAGTGATCTTAATTGTGATCCATTGTATGACACCCCACCTTTGTGTGATAAATATGGGGATGAATTATTTTATCCTTATGTTAACTTGAGTTGTGATCCCTTTGATGATAATGGTGGTTTGTGTCTACTTGAGGTATGTCTAATGATAAGAATGGCACCTTAGGGAAAAGTGAGTATAGACTTGACCCATGTTCTTTGCTAATTCTCCCATTTGACCCTAGTGACCTATTGGGGTGTGGAAATTTCTTCACATCAAACTTGATGCTTGGTCAAGGGACAAGCAAGGTTTTATTGTGAATATTGGTATCCTTCCCTATGATGGAAAGTCTTTCTTGTGGATTTACACCCCCACTTGATAGACCCAACTTGTGCATTGGGGGAATTTCCAACAAAGTTAGGTATTCACTTAAAAAGAAGAGTAATAAAAGAAACCAAAAGAGTTCACTCTTGAGTGTTTCCATTCTTGACCAAGGTATCACTACTTATAGATCAAGAAGAGAGTTGTCTCTTGAAAATACTTTAGATGAATTCTATTCATGTAATACCCTTGTTTGCCACCTTGTGATGATTTGAGTGGTTTTATACTTGTGAACCCTAGGGCAAATGTGTCATTTCCTCTTTGGGGTATTACTTATATACTTGAATCCATGTTTGACACAGTTGTGCTTAAGTTATATGAACCATAACTTGTGGATGCCAAGTTGATGTTTTACTTGAGGGGAAGAAGTCATATGTTCTTAATTGTCTTAATTCCATCCTTGTGTGCCTCATGTGCTATATCTTTTGGCCCTAGTGGCCTTCTAGTATATGATAGTACCTTGGGTGATATCTTCGCACTTCATTCCTTCTTATACTACCTCTTTACCTATGATGATAACCAAGTTAAATTTGAATGTGTATTGTGTAGAGGTATTAAGTTTAGTGGCTGGTTTACTTGTTTGAATGATAATGATATGTGGGTGAGGTGGACCTTAGGATAAATAGTGGCACCATATTTGATGAGGTCCTTTGTAGAGGTAATAAAACAAATGTATCTTATGGTTCCTAAGCCAAAGGTAGTCTTATCTTTTGGGTATAGTAAAGCCATTAGGACTATTGTAGTTTCCTTATCTCTTAATATTTTTCAAAACCACCTCCTTTGTGCCATTCATGCTAAGCTTTTATGTCACAAACAAAGGACCTGTGGATGTACTTCAAATGTGAACAACCTTGGCTTATTGATATATGTGATGTTCTTGGGTTGGACTTCTCTTTCCTTGATGTCCTTAGCCAAGTCCTTTGTGATTCTTGTAGTAAGTGTTTCATGATCATAACAAAGGATTGTTGGTTGTATTCCAAAAGTATACCCCTTTGGCATGGTTATATAATTGTGGTACTAATGCTAACCCTTCGACCATGAGGTTTGTATGGTTGTTGTTCCTCTCTTTGGATTTTACAAGGTGTGAATTTGAGGTCAAATTCATTTCAAGATGGAGAGGATGATATAAGTACAAAGATCACAAAGACTACAAAGTTTTGTAGAAGGTTCAAGCTTCAGATATTGCAAGCACTTCAAGACCTTTTGGAACCATTACAAATCTTTGTTCAATTGAAGAGAGAGGGAGGGATTTCTACATCACATAGGATCCTCTCATTAAGGTCATCAAGGAATTTTTACACTCCAAAATTACACTCCATAGGTGCCTATTCTTCAAGGCTCAATAAGGTAAATTTAGTCATTGTTATGTAATAGCTTTAAATAGACATTTTAGCTTCTATTTTCATTAGTTTTGATGAATCGATTGAGTGATACTCAAATTGTAGTTTCATTCCTTAGTATAGGGCTCGGAAATCTATTATAGTGTAGGTCTTAGAAAATACATTAAAACTAGGGTTAGCTTGAGTGTGAATTCACTTGAGTTGATATTTTTGCATGAAAGGTAGGTGTTTGATGAGTTGATCCCTTTGTGTCCACCTAAGAGTATGGTGTTATCCTTCATTGGTGTTGTGTGTCTTGGTGTTTGATACACACCTTGGTGCTATTCATTGGTGTAGGTGTATGTCTCCCTATTTATCCTTTCATTTAATGCATTTTTATCTTATTTCTTGTTAAATCTGAATGTGTTCATGTGTGTTCTACTTCATCTCATCTTCTTCTTAGTGTGTTTCACGTTTTTATTCATGTTCTTAGTGATTTATTGTATCATGCCACGAGTACTAAAATATGAACTTAGGTACCTCGAATATCATATTGAACGTCGGGAGAGTTCTTTTCACTATATTTCCCATCTTTAATATCCCTCTCTGATCCATCTTTATAGAGGCATTGAAGATCCAAGCACAAATTCTTAGAGCTCTACAAGATACAGATGCCATCCAGGCAACTCTCTACTAATAGGCAGCTTGGCGAGTCCATAACCATACCATAGATCTATTTCTTCCAAGCAGTGAAAATACATTATTCCTAAACATAGATGTTACCAATGGAACCACCTAGTACACCAATATCCCGAGGAGAATTTTGAGGAAAGAACTTATCAACATACTTCCAAACTCATCTCTTATAAATTATAAGAAGTTGAGAGATTATCCTCAACTTCTCCAGTCTACTAAATCCACTTTATCAAAAAGAGTGAAAACATAGTCATTGTCTATTTTGACCATTCTCACCTTAAGAATCCCTATAAAACAATATTCTTTATCTATATGTACCAACCTTCAATGACCTTCTAGTTATGGAGAACCCAAAATATATTCCTGGTTCCTCAGCAGCTTCATAAGTGATCATGATTGGATCAAATATTTAAATCATGAGGCTCGCAGTTGTGGCGCAAATGTCCTTTGATGGGAAACTTCCCATAGAATAACATGTGTCAGGAAGATGACTAACAACCTATCCCTCCCAAAATTAAATCCATTCAAGCTAAGAAAGTATTTAAGCCCCATATGATTGTGGTATCTCTTACCAGTTCCAATCATATATCTTATTCTACTCCAAACCAAAAGTTCAACTTTGAAAAAGATAACTTGAGCCACACTATTGAAAAGGAATGTTATGATGCCAATGAGAAAGAAAATCCATTCAGTTATAGAGTAAAGTCAAGAACAAAAAATGTGCTCAATATAATGGGCTTATCAGAGTCTTAGAAACAAACTTGGTACTTTGCAATATGATATATATATATATCCACTAAGTACCTCACTATCCCACTTTTCAAACAACAACAAAAAGAAATTGCTTCCTTAAAGGAATAAATAATATATTTTGGGCTATTGGGTGAATTTATTGAACAATAAAACTACAGGTATGGGGTTGATATTTAATAAAAACATTCTCAGATGAAAGTTTTAATGTTTTTGTTGAGTCAAGCGTGTCAAATTTGGTATGGTAGATTAGTTTATTTACCGCGTAGGGTTTTGAATGGATCTCAAGCATCCTCTGATTTATTTGAAACTTAGCATGTGCTATTTTTTCCAAAATTTGGTGTAGGAATATTTTACGCTTTATGTTTGAGAGGGGCAGTCCCCATTCGCAAAGGGTCTAGACTTTGACCATCGCTTTCGCAAGCCTCCTCCCTTGTATTTGCAATAAAGGAAGACCAACCCATCTCTCTTATCCTCCCTATATATGTGTTTGTATGGGTGTATATATTTATATATATGGAATTATCCTATATTAGTCTCCTTATTTATCCATTTTTATTGTATATGTATTTTTTGTCCTTGTATTATTACTCTATATCCTTCTTTCACTCTTTATTTTTATATTGGCTAGTGATATACGGTATTGCACTTTAGTTCTTGTATGTTGTTAGAATAGGATAGTTTATCCTTATTATTCCATTAGAATTATTAAGTTTAGTTCTTCAGATAATTTCCTATAGATTATATTCCTACCTTACTTGTTATTTATGCTTACATTATCTTTGGAGCTCAGTTGGTCGATGCCTACTGAATAGCACGTGTTTGATACATAGAATGAACTTTTACAACCTATGGATCATAGTATAAGTTTTTTCTATTGAAGTGTGGTTCGTGCGGAACATCCATTGATAGGAGATTTTGGATTAGCTCCTGATGTTTCAAGTATTCCTGCTCTCTCTCTTATTATTAGAGTGATCTCTATTTTGTATTCAAAGACATCTTTGGATATGTAGTTATTTATTCTATATTTCACTAGTACTCCTATTTTATTAGAAGCTCTCTTACTAATTTCACCATACTTTGGGATTTCATTTTTACATTAGTCTTTTTAATAAATTCCTGTCTATTGCTTTCTTTATTCTCTTAATAGTCTATCACTACCAGTTCTAGACTATGAATTGGCTTAGCTATTGGTGGGTTATAGTAGGTTCCATCATGACCTGAGAAATTGGGTTATGACAAATTAGTATCAAAGCATAGGTTTACTAATGTTGTTGGTACAAGTTAAGTGTTGTAGAGTCTTATGAATTGGTACGAAGATGTCCATATCCTCTCTTTGGGAGGATATAGTGCATTCTTAGGAAATTCTATCCTCGATTCCTTGATGTGTGTCCATACTCCTATGAACCCTTAAGAATTTTTTTTATTTCACTTCTTTTTAGAAAGATATCATGAGGTTGTCGATAGATACGGATGGGACTTCTGCACATTCTACCAGAGTTTTAGCTTAATATTAGGCTAGGAATTTATAGATTAATGTCTATTATCTTTAACATCAATCGGAGGGTATACGTCTATCCCAGTCTTCGACAGATCTTGTGACTGCCTTATCTTTTTAGTATACAGTGTTAGGGATACCAAGTCTTTTTGTGGATACTTTATAGCCAACTATAGTCCCTGATACATGTAGTGGTTCTCATACCAAATTTGGGTTTATTGGTGTTCATCAAGGATCTTTATTAGTCTTAGAGTATGAGATTCCATTTCTCGAATGGGCTGGACATACTTCTATGTTATTTCCTAAAAAGCATGAGATAGTGTCAGAGGATTGAATCGACCACTCCACTTGGAAATAGAGCATTTGATAGCAGTTGGGGGTATCTCTTTTCTCAAGTTTGCAAGGTCTACAGAGAGATAATGTATTGATACATATGGAGGTAGAAGTAAGAGGCCATGTCAATAGTTTAATGATAGTGGCTTTTCATTTGAAGGTAGGGATTCTCCCAACAAAGGTGAGCATCACTTGCATCCGATTAGATCCATACAAAAATCACCTCATGCTAGGGGTAATTATCTGATAGGTCATAGTAATCATAGTGGATAGAGTCATGATTAGACATCATGGAGTATTTATTCTAGGTCAGGCCATGGCGACTATTCTAGGTCACTAGGTATAGTACATCAGAGAGCCCCAGAGGTATGTTTCAACTATAAAGAGACTGGTAACTGGTCCATAGAGTTTCCTCATTGTGGGATTATTAGTCATTCATCTTATCTAGATCACTCTCATATAGTTGTGGTACCTTTGATTAGAGGTAGTGCACTTAGTACCTTAGTTGGTCATTCAGACGCTTAGTCTAGGTTTGGATGTATTTAGATTTGTACTTTTTTTAGAAGTCCAAGACTATAACTTTGGATCCCATTTCTGTAGATGCGCTTTTGTATATTTGAATTGTATTTGAATTGAGTTAGGGTTTTCATACCCATTGGTGTATATATGCCTTGATGTTACGACATTGATTATTGTAGGCTTTTATGTATATTTATACATGTTTTACCACCCTCATAGATATTTGTTTTTAGTAGTAGATTAAGAAGATTAGTGTGGTAATTTTCTTAGGCTATAGCATTTGTTTTTAAGTCCCTTTTATTTGGCATGTTGACCTTTTATGGTATCAGAGTTGTATTGGTTGTTGTTTTAATTTTTGTTCCACATGTATCTTACATTGTTGTTATTGTTGTCATTGTTTTGACATTTATTAAATGTTACTAGATAGATATCTAGACAGTGTTACCTAGTTTGTATCCCCTTCTTTGTGATTTTGTCTTCTTAGATTAGATGGCTACCTTGGTCGGTTGATTTTCCCTTCTCTATTGGTAAGTTTATATAGATTGTTGAGAGAGTTGTGAATGTGCTATAAGGTTTAGCCTTCCAAGGTTTTGTTATTATTTAGGATTGGCAATCCTTTTTATATCCCATTCCAATGGTGGAGAAGTTGAGGTTTGATATTCAAATTTGTTTCATTGGCTTCCTAGTAGTAGTATTAATTTTAGTGTTAATTTTTCGCTGGTTACTTCGTTCTTTCTTCAAGGTTGTTCCTAGTTAAGCCAATAAAAGTTAGTGTAAATGGATAAATTCAAAAATTTCTTCTCGACACTTGTTTGTCCTAATATGACTTTGTAGGATGTTTCTACATAGTGGTAAGTGCTTGTGTATTAGTTATTGGTAACTAAGGCAGGTGACGTTTTGGAGTGAGTATTCGTTGCTATTGATTGAGTATTGGGTTGACCAAATTCAGGCTAAGTTTACATTTGTTTAGATGCTCTCGATTTGGCTAGTCCTAGTACTCCTTGCAGCCTTGGTGAGTTTTTGTTATTCCTTGATATGTTATGTCCCCATATATGTGGATTTGATTACTCATATCTTTAGCTGGTGGTTTTCGTCAATTGTAGATATGTTCTTCAGCAATATTTCAATTTTAGTCCTCGCAGAAACTGCAGAATGCATGCTTGATTTCTGATGGTAAGATTGATTTGGATGTTTGATCATTGTGAAGACTTATTGGCTCCATTCGTTGTTTTTGACTCGTTTGAATAACCGCTTTAAAGATACAATAGATTTTGGATTATGGATTCTTACTTGTCAACAGAATTAGTTTAGAGAGTTGAGATTGAGTAGTTTAGCTTTGGTGTTGAGATTATACCTATGTAATGCATAATTTGGTTGCAACCTCTATTTTGATATTTGTTTTAGTTAAGCATTCATTGATAGGTTAACTAAGCCTACTTTTTTCTACTATTTTAGTTTTCTCAGGTTCAGATAGATTAACTTTGATAAATTCTTGGAGGATAGTCTGTTGGCTTATGGTATGATTTCTACTATTTTTCCCTTGGTTTTTTAGTTTTTTACGGATTTTAAATTTATATCCAGTGGGAAAGGTGCATCCTACTTGGACGTAGTATGGTTTTATCCACAGTTGGTGGGATATTCTGGAGTGGATCTTTCCAATTCGAGAGTTTGTGCTTTGGATTCTCAACTATCCGTTTTGAGGATTGTCTGGACTAATTGTAGCTTTGGATAGAGATCACAAACTTTGAACATCCCCTTTTGTGTTTCCATGTAGCACCTTCTAGGCTTATCCTTATGCTTGTCAGTATGGATTTTAGGTAGATCACCTTCGGTCTTTTGAGATCATTATGGTGTGTACGTGAAGATAGTACTCAAATGATGTTAAAAGAATTTTTTATGGTTCACAGTAGACAGCAGGTTTGGAAAGGCAAAAGGATGTTAAATTTTTAAATTGGAGTTGGAAATATGATTTATGTTTGGATTGTCTCTAGCTTGCTTGTGCTTGTTTCAATGAGATTTCAATGTGTTGTGGTTTAGGCTTGCATGCATCATTCATTATCGATTCAGTTGAAGGCTATTTGGTTATTAAGGTTCGGTTATGGCTATCAGGAAGGTGAAGTAAGGTTTTGGAGAAAAAGGATACCTTTAGTGAACTCTCTTGGAAGCTTTGTTGTGCCTTAGAGCTTATCTGGGAAGTCTTGCTCAGGGCATGCGAGCCTAGTACCTCATCCTTTCATACTTTTAAGGTCTTTCTATCCATTGACTTTAAAGGATTAAAGTCATTTAGGTAGAGGATATTGTAATGACGCTCCAGGTCATTTTATCAATTTCCACGCATCTCCGATGTTTTAAGCCTTTCCATACTAGCAACAGGTTGTTTATGTCTTGCCAAAAATATTGGTTTAATTATCTAACAATTCATTTGAATTGTAGGCCCAATTCTATATTTTAGAGATTTTTTTGTTAAGCAAATGGTCTCAGACCACAACTCCTAGTCAATGGGTTTGAACAGAAATTTTGACAGTTCCATCAACTCCCAAATGTTGATTTTTGGCTAGGACCCTTTGTCTAGGTGCCAAGGCTTTAGGACTCAATAGGGCTACTTGTTGATTTAATGACAAAAGAAACTATAGGTGTAGGTCTTATATTTAATCACAATAATCTCAAAAAAAAAAAGCTTCTGACACGACCCGACTCTAGGCCTTGTCATAATGGGCATCCTAAGTCCATCCAATACTGAGGACCCCCTATTACCCAACCCAACCACCCATATCCAGCCTTAGATAGGCTGAATTTTGAACATATAAAAAGATAGTGTTATTGTTCTCATTAAGACTCTGGGATAAGGTCACAACGGTGACCGTTCCAACCGAGTCCAATCATACCCTACCAACCGACCAATCATACCCAGCCAAATCTTAGACCATAAACCAAAGGGAATACCGAAACATAATATAAAAATCAATCCCAAAATGTAATAGGATGGAACAACAAACAATATCATCCAATGATGTCAGCCCACTGGCTTATTCCAATGCCAAGGCCAACACCGATACCGATCCTGCACATACTAACCCTAGAACTACAACAAAGACTCTATCCAGAAGAGTAAGCAAATCTGATTGGAACATACCCCCAACCATGGCCCAAACCAATATCTAAAATAAAAGAAAAGTGTCTAGAGAAATCCATAACATGAAATGATGTCCTTCCGAAAGGATGGAAGCTCACCACTTTAGTCTAAGTGCTGATATTGAAATCGCATGCTAAACAGGAGGATTAAAATAGTCGATTCTTACATAGCGTGGGTAAATAGTCGCCAGTAGACAGGGTTAGCGAATGACCATTAGCATGAAACTCAGGGTAAGGATAAAATTATGGCAGTTATAAAACCAAGTAAAACCATCCAAAATGTATACAACCATACATATATAAGTGCCAGGAAAAGGGACCGGGTTTAGCATGCACTTAAAACCTTTACCTTGATTTGTAGCTTTACCTTCCTAACCATCCACGGGCAATATGGGTTCAGCTCCGCCTGTTGAAAGGGTCCCAGTACATGTAGCCGCACGACCGGGTGATATCCCATGGAATGACTTGTACATCCCTCCAATATAAAACATGACACTCGCACGTGGTCATCAAGGACCTCTCATATTGGCAAATATGAGTTTCTGATTTCGGTCCCGCCGGGACCTCCACCTTCCAATTCTTAGCTACAGCTACACACCTCTCCATTAATGTACAATTAAAACCATGACAAAATAATCCATTTACCATTTATTAACGAAGGCCAATAGTCGTGGTACCGCCATACCATCCTATTACATGCATGTAATATCCATAGCCAAACCATTTTGGTTAAGGGAACCTTAGGTGCCCTTTCCATATACCATGTTCAATCCACTTAGGAGACTTCCATGTTCTCTACAAGCATAACCATTTAGCCTTTAACCTTTCCAAACCATTTAAGTCATGCATAAATCCTTTGTCTAGTTTAAAACATGCAAGAGTTCCATTCAAAGAAGTCAATGCAATAGACATATCTTTATAAGCATTTCATCAAATACCTTGGGGGCATAATGTAACCAAAACCAATTCCAAAGACCATTAAACCATTACCATGCAATCCAATTGTCTAAAACTACCATTAATTCATATAAAAGCATAATTAAAACCATAGAAAACCATAACCAAGCATTCAATATCAAAACCCCCAATAATAGTTGAGAAACCATAATCATGAAATAGTAAAACCATAAAATCAATCATACAAACCATGCATTTAGTTGAAATTACAATGAGGGAAGAGAATCATGCCTTAAACAGAAGAATTTATGAAAATAAATCACCAAAGCAAGCCCTAAAGCAATCCCTTAGTTGAAACCCTAGCTTTATTGCCCCAAAAGCTCTTGAGAAAATTATGAGATGTTTTGAAATAGTTTCTAAGTATTAATGAATAGAAAATAGGGTAAATAACCTCCTCAATGTATTAGAAGTCATGGGTCCTAATTAGGGTAAGTAGGAAAATATCCAAAAAAAAAACCGCTTAAGTTGCACAAAATCCCATCACAGGGATACGACTGGCCCTCATGAGTTGTACCCTTCTATATGATTGGTTTCCACCACTCATATCAAAGCCTCAACCCTTGGATCAAACATTGTACAATATACAACTCATCCAACCAAGTCGTAACCATGGCATATGATCCGTATCGATGACCCGTATCCCTATCAGAAAAAAATACTTAGGGAACTGAACACTGTTTACCATACTAGTCCTGAGTATGACTCCTACCCTGGCTTACGGCTCATGGTGAGCCACTCGTACTTAGATCCTTGGTCCTCTACTGAAGAACTTGCCTATCTAATATCTCTACTGGGACTTCCCATAAGACAGAGAATCCAGAATACCCAATCCTTTCAATGGAAAAACTAATGAAGGATCACCAAAGACACTTCCTCAACATGGAAACATGAAAGACCGGATGAATAAAACTTATACTAGATGGCAACTCTAACTCATTAGAAATATTGCCAACTCTCCTTAAAATCAAATAAGGATCAATGAATCAAGGACTGAGTTTCCCCTTTTTCCAAACTGCACCATCCCCTTCATGGGAGATAACTTGAGGAACACCCTATTTCCCGACCTCAAACTCCAAGTGCCTATGCCTACCATCCGCATAAGACTTTTGGCGACTCTGGGTAGCCTTAAGACTATCCTGAATCACCTTGACCTTCTCCATCACCTGATAAACCAAATCAGGACAAAACATATCCATTTCTCCAAGCTTAAACCACCCAATAGAAGATCTACACCTCCTACCATACAATGCCACAAAAGGAGTAATACCAATACTCGAATGATAACTATTGTTGTAAGCAAACTCCATGAAAGGCATATGCTCAACCCAATTGCCACCATAGTCAATCACACAGACCCAAAGAATATCTTCAAATGTTTGAATAGTTCTTTCTTCTTTCCCATCCGACTATGGATGAAAAGCAGTACTCAGACTAACCTTAGTACCCAACCTTTTCTGGAAAGACTGCCAGAAATGAGATGTAAACTGCATACCACAATCAGAGATAATCAAAACAAGTACCTCATGCATCTTTACAATCTCCTAAAGGTACAATCGCATATAATTCTCCGCCGAAAAGGTAGTCTGCACTAGCAAGAAATGCGCAAACTTGGTCATCCTATCCATGATGACCTATATCAAATCATACTGATTCCAAGATCAAGGAAGATCGGTAATGAAGTCCATATTTATCACTTTCCACTTCCATTCGGGAAAATCAAATTCTTAATACAACCCTCTTGGCCTCATATGCTCAACCTTAACCTGCTGACACACCATGCACTTGTCCATGAAATCAGCTACATCCCTCTTCATGATATTACACCAATAGATTTCCTTGAGATCATGATACATCTTAGTAGAGATGGGATGAACAACATAGCGTGACTCATGCACCTCAGCCAAAATCCTTTGCCTCAACTCATCGACATCAGGAACACACAACCTCCCTTGGTACCATAAAGTACCATCACCACTGATCTTAAATGCCACTACCTTTTGCCTATCAACATCTCTCTTTATTTTTATCAAGAAAGGATTCAGCACTTGTTTCTCCTTAATCTCTGCACCAAAAGATGATTGAACCACTTCTTGCACCATCACACCACCATTATTATAGTCCAAGTGACAAACTCCAAGATTAGCCAAACAATAAATAGATACGACTAGGGGTGTTCATGGGTTTGGTTAAAAACCAAAACGAACCGTAAACCAAACCAAACTGATTAAAAAATAATGTTTGGTTTGGTTTAGTTAGGTTTGGTTTTAAATTTTTAAAAATTGATGCTATTTTGTTTGATTATGGTTTTACTTTAAAAAACCAAGAAAATAACCAAACCGAATTGATAAATTTTATATATATATATATATGTTATGATTATTTATATTTAATTTATGAATAAAATATAAATATTTTATTAACTTTAATCTAAAACAAAATTTTAATCTATGTCTACCCTAACCAATACTTTAGCCCAATTGCATAAAGCCCCAAACCCAAGTCCAACTCTACCTACTATTACTAATAAGTTAACCCTATGGTCCCTACCTCACTTTTTCTACTTCAGCTTTCACAATATGAGTTACCATGGTCTCGGGTTCAAATGGTAGTTTTATGTCTCCTTGTTTATTCAATCGTTTCCCTATATGATTAGCTCACCTAGCTAGTCTATAAAGTAAACACATAACTCAAGTTTGCCCAACTCTGTCTCTTTTTGCAGTACACGGCAATAGAATATAAAGCTCTATTTTGCAATGTACATATATGTGTTTGTATATTGTTGGATAATCTTAGTTCCTACAATATAAAGTTGGTGCTTTCCATCTTAATGTTGGTTTTGTTTAGTGTGTTTATTCTAATTTTTAAGAGTTTATAGTGTCATTTGTCCATCACTGTACAAATATTTCATGAGAAACTATTCAATGTGATACTCTTTTCTATGGGTTAAAAAAAGGAGTTTATTCTAGTGATGGTTGGAGTAGGCTAGTCAATAACCAAAAAAAATGAACCAAACCAATAAGAACCAAACCGATGGTTATTTTCTTTTTGTGGTTTGGTTTGGTTTTAGAAATTTAAAAACCGAATAAATTAGTTTTGGTTATGTTTTTAACCACTAACCAATCCAAACCGACCCATGAACACCCCTAGATACGACATACCCCTATAGACTCTCTTAGTAATAACCGAGTCACCTACCAAGGTAGAAACAGAAAAAGCATCTGAAATAACTTTTGGATTGAAACCAAAAGACCCAGCCACATATGGAGTTACATAAAAAAGAGTGTATTCTAGATCAAGCAAACAATATACTTCATGAGAGAAAAGTTGTAACGTACCAGTAACGACATCAGGTGATTACTCGAATTCCTATCAGGATACCAATGCATAAAACCTATTCCAACCAACACTAGAACCAGGAGCAGTAACAAAAGCATATGCCACACCACCAGGTGTAGGAGTAGAAGATGAAGCCATAGGAATCTTATTCGCCCATATAGAAACCTTATTGACCGGACAATCCCTAAGTCGATGGCCTACCTAGCCATACTTGAACACTTATGCCTTATTTCTTCACAATAACCCCAATGAGGATGGCCATAGAATAAATAAAAAGAACACGAACAAACAGACTAATATCTGCTCGCCTGTGATTTGGAAACCTATGCCCAAGAATTATTACCACTTTGATAACGCTTGTCTCTCGACTGTTGTGGGAAAAGAGCACTAGTAGAAAAGGAGCCCAAACTCCCCCACTTCTTTTTTTGCCACTTTTCACTATCTCTACCACCCTGATACTGAGCACCTCCCTAATCAAAAAACCTGTTCTGCTTTTCGTACCTATCCCCAAACTCTGCCTATTTTCTTCTCTTATCCTTAACCTGTTGTATATAAATAGTCAACCTTGAGATGTCCATATCTTTAATCAGCAAGGTAGTCTTTCTCTCCAAAATTAAATCTCTATTCAACCTAGAAGCAAACTTCCTCATTCTCAACCTCATATCAGCTACCAAATCAGGAGCATACCTTGATAGCTAATGGAATTGCAAAGTATATTCCTTTACAGACATCCCTCTCTGCTTAAGGTTTACAAACTCTTCCATCTTTGCTTTCTTCATCTTTTGAGAAAAGAACCAATCCATGAAGGAATCATAAAAAGCCTCCCACAACCCTTCCTCTTCCGTATCACCTCTATCCTTATCCCACTCCTCATATTACTGATAAGCAATATCTTTGAGTTGGTAAGCTACAAACTTAACCCCCTTCACATCAGTAACCTGCATCACCCAAAAGATCTATTCCACATCATCTAAGAAGCCCTGTGGATCCTCATCCACCTTCACCCAAGTAAAAGTTGGAGGACTTATCTTCGTAAATTGACTAACCCTTGTAGCCTAGGTAGATAAAGCACCAGTTATACCCCACTCATCCTGAGCAATAACTAATTGGGCAATGATATGAATAGACTGATGAAATTCTGTGTTCATCACGTTGCCCTGAGGGACCTGATGAGAACTAAATGGAATAGAAGAAAATCCAGCACCATCAAGAATGGGACCATGGGATCGAAGATATACTCCAGACGTAGGATGTACCCCTTATGTATTATCCCCAAATGGTATGGAAGAATTTCCTTGTGTTCCAGATTTAGGAAGCATGATATGAAAGACTAACAAATAAGTATTAGAGGAGATTCTAGGAATGAGAACTCAATCTTAAAGATAGAATACCAAGAAAGTGAAACATTCCTAAATGTCTCGCAGCCTCTCTCTTATCAGTGTGGCGAGCTTCACACCCCTAAAAGAGACTCTACTCGACACGACTTTGTCGACTTCCTAGTTAACCATAAACCTAAAGTTCTGATGCCAACTTGACATGATCGACCCTGGTCCTTGTCGTAATAGGTATCCCAAGTCCACCTAGGACCGGGGACCAACCCCTGTTACCCAACCTAATCGAGTCCAACCGTACCCCACCAACCCACCAACTGTACCAAGCCAAACCATAGACCATAAACCAAAGGGAATACCAAAACATAATATGAAAATCAATCCCAAAATGTAATAGGATGAAACAACCGACAATATCATCCAATGATGTCAACCCACCAGCTTATTCCAATGCAAAGGCCAACAATAATACCAATCCCACCCATACCAACCCCCAGAAGTACCACAAAGCATCTATCTAAAAGAGTAAGCAAATCATATTGGGATATGCCCCCAACCATGGCCAAAACCAATATCCAAAAGAAAAAAAAGTGTCTAGAGAAATCCATAACATGAAATGATACCTTTCAAAAGGGTGGAAGCTCACCACTTCAGTCCAAGTAGTGATACCAAATCTGCGTGCTAAATAAGACTAGTATAATGGTTGACTCCTGCATAGTGTGGGTATAAAGCCACCAGTAGATGAGGTTAGATAATGAACACTAACATGAAACTAAGGGTAAGGATAAAATAATGTCAGTTATAAAACCAAATAAAACCATCTATAATGCATGCAACCATACATATATAAGTACAGAGAAAAGGGACCAGGTATCGCCATACCATCCCATTTCTTGCAAGTAATATCCATAGCCAAACCATTTAGGTTAAGGGGATCTTAGGTGCATTTTCTATAGACCATATTAAATCCATTCTGGAGACATCCATGTTCTCCAAGAGCATAACTATTTAGCCTTTAACCTTTCCAAACCATTTAAGCCATGCATAAATCCTTTGTCCACTTTAAAATATGCAAGAATTCCATTAAAAGAAGTCAATGAAATTAACATATCTTTATAAGCATTTCATCAAACACCTTAGGGGCATAATATAACCAAAACCAATTCCAAAGACCATTAAACTATTACCATGAAATCCAATTGTCCAAAACCACCATTAATGCTTATAAAAGTATAACTAAAACCATATAAAACTATTACCAAGCTTCCAATATCAAAACCCCCAATAATAGTTGAGAAACCATAATCATAAAATAGTAAGACTATGAAATCAGTCATATAAATCATGCCTTTAGTTGAAATTTCAATGAGTGAAGATAATCGTACCTTAAACCAAAGAATTTATGGAAAGAAATCACCAAAGCAAGCCCCAAAGCAATCCCTTAGTTGAAACCTTAGATTTCTTGCCCCAAAAGCTCTTGAGATAATTATGAGATGTTTTGGAATAGTTTTTAAGTGTTAATGAATTGAATAATAGGGTAAATAACCTCTTAAGTGTATTATAAGTCATGGGTCCTAATTAGGGTAAGTAGGGAAATGTCCAAAATACCGCCACTTAAGTTGCACAAAATTCTGTCACAGGGATATGACTGGCCCTTACAATTACCCTACTAAACGATTGGTTTCCAACACTCATATTCAAGCCTTGACCCTTAGATTAAACACTAACTAGTATATGACACATCCAACTAAGTCATAACCGTAGCATACGATCTGTATCCATTACCTATATCCCTAGTAGAATAAAATACCTGAGGAATTAAACATTGTTTACCATACGAGTCCATGGTACGACTTGCTCCCTGGCTTACAGCTCATGGTGAGCCATTCATACTCAGATCCAACCTAAGTTACCAAGTCTAAGATTAAGTTAAGAAACTAAACAACCTGTAACCACTTATACGACTCGTACCCCTAAGTCATATTAATTCCAGTAACCAAAACCATCCCACCAACTAACACTGGTCAGCATACAATAGGACCATACTATCCATACCCCAGCATGTGACTCATACCCATGAGTCGTATTGGGTCCAGAGAACAAATTTCTAGGAAATATTCTATGGGTCAAAACCTAGGATATTTCAGCTTCAATGGTTCCATTGAGTCCAGAAAGTTAAATTTGCTATGGCTGCATATTTTTTTGGGAACGTGTGGTTTCGAACACATTCCTAGCGTCCAATCAGAGTCCAGTGAAACTTGGCTTTTATTAGGGTTTTTTCAAATCTAGTACAGGCATATTGTACCCTTGGTAATTTTTCATTATTTTTCCAATCAAATTCGATCCTTTTTCATTATAAATTCATAGAATTTAGGTCTAAATTCCCAAACATTAGGCACTAATTAGAGCTTCAATTTGTTTCCCATTTGTGCTCAACTTTTGAGCACACATCCCTTGTCCTTCGAGGGACCTCGTGATGGATTTAATTTTGGGATTTTATTAACAAGCCCTATAGGCCCATTTTTTTACCTAAATTTGGGACCAGATTAATATTGAAATAAAGGTATTGTTTTGCTCTTATTAATGTGTTAAGCATTATTTTGATACTATGGAAATATTTAGGGATCATGGAGTAAAGAATACTAATTCATGGTTAATTTAAGATTACAATTTGGCAATAGGGTAGGATTTGGTCTACTTTTCTCTGTGAGATTGTGTATTGTATTATTTACATGCTTAATAAGGATTATACGATTAGTTATATCCAGTATTATTATGCCTTATCTTATTTAGAGGATTTAGAATAGAAATATGAACCAAAACATAGCCAAGAATACCCAGTACTGTTGTAGAATCTTATTACACTTGACCATAGGTTGGTTTGTCGATAGATTGATAGTATCGACCCTATAGTGTAATACTTACCTAAATTACTCAAGGAATTGGACCATGTTTCTTGATTAACTCTTTTTAACAGCTTAATGCCCTTATTTACCATAGTTCCCCAAATTATAGTGCTATTATCATGCAAATTATATACTATTGGGCTAAAGGCCATAGTTAAGAGAGTAGTTGGACACCAAGTTAGTAATTTTTCCTTTAGAAAGATGTTATTCTAGATTACAGATGTGTAGGCACTTATGGTTGTATTATTTGAGAAATGATGATGGAATGCACACTTTTAGGCACATTTATGCTCACCTAATTGCACCATTCCAACCAAAACCTTGATTTTAGTAATGTTTTTATAAGAAGGGATTTATTCCCAATTTTCACTTTCAAAATAAATTCTTTTACAATGGGAATTAGACCATCATATTTAATAAATTATGAGATTTTAGAACTAAATATGTTATTTGGAAAACTAGATCGAGGTTGATACCGGTCATTCATTCCACTCTTTTACCATTACTATTTACTTTGATTGAGGGATATTTTAACTATTTCTACACTTTTATACCAATTTAGTCCTGGTCTTGATCTCGGGTAATAGATTTAAATATTTATACTCTTTTAGTCTCGATTTGAATTTGATCACTTATTATACTTATATATCTCTTTGGTACTAGATAGAGTAGATTGATTATGATAGTTACTGGAAGTCCTATTTTGGGACCGGACAGTTGTATATGAATATCTCGAGTCCCTTATAGGCCCCTTCATCTATGAGCCATAGTACCTAAGAATGATGGTCGTCGTGGGTCCTGCCTTTGCAAGCTATTGAGCTGGAGGAAGTGTATACACTTGGTATGTTATGGCACTTAGAGTTTATAGAGTATTATCAATTGGTGTTGCATTCATTCATTCATATCTATCTCTTATTACTAGTATGAATGTTTGGTTCTTATATTTACTAGCCTTAAGAAAGTTGTATAGATATAAGCTTTGGTTACTATTTTTGAGTTTTTTCTTGAACCTTCCAGGCATATGGGGGCCTGGTTAGGTTATTATTTATCCAAAATAGTTGGTCACTTTATTATTGGTCATTATG
The DNA here is from genome assembly GCF_002878395.1 of Capsicum annuum. Taxonomy (NCBI): domain Eukaryota; kingdom Viridiplantae; phylum Streptophyta; class Magnoliopsida; order Solanales; family Solanaceae; genus Capsicum; species Capsicum annuum. Next base: position 111,990,879 of record NC_061114.1, read on the forward strand.
GTTAGATCGTGATAGGATGATTATCGGCTAGTATATGAGATTATAGGTATGCTTTTAATTTTTCTTTTACTATTATTGTAAGATGCATTATTGCTAAGTTACCTTATTATTTGTCAAAATTTTGTTAGAGGCTGTGATTATGCTAGTATTAGCTCCCTTGTCCATAATTCTTGAGATGTTAGGTTGGCTCCCTCAGGATATTACCTTTGAGTATAGTCCTATATATGTGTATATATAGTCCTGTATGTATATATGTATGTGTATATATACATCAAATTACCATATATATATCTCTTCCTTATTTATTCTTATTATATATGTATCCTTTGGCCGTATATTACAACTATATGTCCTTCTTTCACTCTTTATTTGTATGTTGGCTAGTGATATAAGTTTTGATCTTTAGTTTCTATATATTGTTAGAATAGGATAGTTTATCCTTATTGTTCCATTACCATTATCATGTTTAGCTCCTTAGATATTTTCTTATAGTTTATATTGCTACCTTACACGTTATTTATACTTACATTAACTTTAGAGCTGTAAGACCCCAGAAATTTCTCTCGTAGTCTGAGCCTTAGAGTGTGTCAAATAAAGCATAAATCTGATTCAAAAAGGTTGAGAAGTGTCTTCCTAAGAGAGAAATATTTTGAACCATGCAGAATTTTCCTAATATCAACTTTTTGTCATGTAGATCATTGAATAAGCTTTCCATCAATACCAATTTCATCAAAATCCGACATCAGACGAGGAAGTTATGGCCCTTTTACTGAAAACAATCGAAACCGCCCAATTGCGATGGCTGAATTGACGGACCATCGATCTTGAGATGGACCATCGCCCAGCCCTTCAAAACCAAGGTAGTGATGTACTAGTACGATGGCTGGGATAATGGACCATTGAGACTGTGATGGACCATCGCTGGGACCATTGTGTTGAGGCAGTGTGGCCTCATCCTGGCCAGTCAGGTTTATGACGGACTATCCCTGAGACCTTCGCATTGAGGCAGTGTGTTATTTTTTCAACTGTTGTGCAATGGACGATCTAACGGACCGTCAGACTTAGCGATAGATCTTCGACCGTCGCAGACCCTTTTCATCATTTTTAACTCATTTTTAAAAGGGCACTTTGGTTTTTTTCCCACTCTTTTCAGCCCATATTTATTTCCGATCAAGGCTTACAACATTTCTCATCTTTAACATAAAAAACTAGGGTTTCTACAAAGTCAAAACCCTTCCTTCTTCTTCAAGAAAAAATCAAGAGAAATCAAGAAATAAAGAATCTCTCCAAGAGCTTTCAAGAAAGAGTTTCTCTAAGGTATGTAGATGTTGATTCTTGGGTCCCTTTCATCCATGAAGCTCAAAAATCCTTTTCTAAAATTCAAAGATCTTATGTTTGTGATTTTTCATGATTCATGTGAGTTGAAATTGATGTTCATGCTATTATTGAGTTTTGATTCATGTTTGTTTGCAAGGTTTTCATGTTTTTGCCCTAGTATGTGATTTCATGTGATGTTCATGATAAACCCTCTTCAATTTTCTTGTTAAGTGATGTGTTCATGTCAATTAAGTAAAGAAAATTGTTGAATAAGCAAAGCATGCTCCCCATATTTTTGATAAAATGCTTATGTAAAGGAATCAGAGCCATTATAGCATGTTGACTAGAAATCCCCAATTGTGTGTAAGAGCATGTATGCCAAGTATTCGTTGAAAAGCCTTAGTGAATGAATTGTGACATGATAGCATGAAATTCCTCATTTATGTATTCTTTGATACATGCTAAGACTTTAATACATGCTAAGTGTTTAATGCAAGATCCTGTTGAATGGAGTATGAGCCAATAGCATGTCTCTCTTTACTATCATATGTTTATGATTCCCAAATGCTTGAAGAGATGATTTAGTGATTGTGATGGTGAACGAATGTCCATGGTCTTGATAATTCAAGAATGGTTATGCTTTACTTTTATAATATCGAGTCCTGGGGGTATTTATACCCAATAATTTAGCTGCAGTCTAGAGCCCATGTAAGTTTTCCTCGATCATCTCAGTCAAGCTATGATTGTCAAAACTCGATGAGTTATAGAACTCTGTACTCTCAGACAGATACAGAACTTAAGTAACCTTAGTAATCTCCATAGTCTCAGTATCGCTAGTAATCTAGCCTCAGTTCTATAATCAGCTCAGATCTAGTAGTATTCAAGTGTTCAGTTCTGACCTCTGTAGTAATCGATACTCTACTCAAAGCTCAGCGCCGTTTAGTTAGATAACAAGATTCAGTAGTACTCCATCAGACACAGAACTAAGTGAATTTAGATTAACTCATTCATATTATTTGAGAAACATGATCAGTATCAGATTCAGCTTAGTTGTGTTTAGTTAAAATTAGTTCAGAGGCTTTCAGTTGGGAGTAGAATCTAGCACCGATTAAGGGCAGGGCTGGTAGCTCTCCGTCAGAGAGAAAGAGTCGATAGGAGCAATCCCTGAACTCCAGAACTATGTAGCCAACGTAGGATGCAGGAGTCACCCATCAGGAAAGGATGGTCACCCATCAAATAGGCTCGACTATTATATTACCTTACGCTTCACTTTTTGTGAGGGTCACCCATCAGATAGGCTTGACTAGAGAGGTCTTTACCCATGGCACAGTATTGACACCCTTCCAGCTGGGGTTACAGGTTGGACCCCACCAATTGAGATTTGGGGCATATCGATTAAGTGACTACTTCCCATAGTTACAGTTTTAGTATCAATCTTCAGAATTTAGGACTGTTAGATACAGTCATCTATCTCAGTAGGAACTCAAATAGTTCCATTGATTTATGGACCACTCGTCAGATAGGCTTGGTCTTTTATAAAGTTATTCAGTATCATATTTGGAGATCACCCATCAGATAGTATTGATCTCAATCTCAGATTCAGTTGAGTATTCTTGTTATCAAATCTAGAGATCACTCGTCAGATAGGTTTGATCTCAGTCTCAGATTCAGTTGAGTATTCTTGTTATCATATATAGAGATCACCCATCAGATAGGCTTGATCTCAATCTTATATTCAGTTGAGTAATCTCATTATCAGATCCCGAGATCACCCATCAGATAGGCTTGATCTCAGTCTCATAATCAATTGAGTATTCTTATTGTCAAATTCGGACATGATCTTTTCTTATCATTGATAGTAGATTTTGGAATTATCCGTTAGAGAGGTTTGATCTCTAATACAGTTAGTCGAGAGTAGAAAGCTCAGAATTCAGTCAATGACATGAGTATATTTAATCAATCAGCTTCAGTATCCTCATATTCTAAGATCACTCGCAAGATAAGACTGATCTCAACCTCAATACTCAGTTATCGATATCATATAATTCAGTTGTTTAGTATCCTAGTATTAGTAGTGAGTTCATATGACAGTGATGCATTATCCGAGTTTCAGTATTCAGAGTCGTGATGGTTGTAGTTATGGCTTGTGCATTCATGCATGTGTTCTCATTTAGTACTCTCATGATTATTCAGTTAAGTAATTGTTCATGCATAAGCCCTTGCATTTAGCCTTACCTCATCTTCATACTCGGTACATTCCCATACTTACATATTTGCACTATGGTGTTTTATTTGACACCATAGGTTCAGAGGCATGAGATCCAAAGTACCCTTAGCAGCTCAGTTCCAATCAGTAGTAGTAGACATAGCAGTGAGTCCTCTTCATTCAAGGATGATTCTTTTGTCATTATTGCATTAGATTTTGTTTATTTTCAGTAGACGGAGTTATTTGGGGATATGTCCCATCAACTCCACAGCTTAGATAGTTTAGAGACTTTTCGGATATATATATCAGTATTCAGTTTTAAATTTTGAGTATTTTTAGATGTTTTGAACCTTATGGCCAGTTTCTGCATTTATTATCTATATTATGCAGTGTCCAAGTATAGATATCAGTAGAGGGTTAGATTGTGGTCCTTCAGGATCATGAGCACCGTGTGACATTCTGGTTCCAAAAAAATGAGTCGTTACAAGAGCTCAGTCGCTCGATGCGTACTGGGTACCATACTTCTAGTACTCATACTACACTTTACAAGTCTGTAGATTATAGTACAAGTTATTACCACTAAGGTGTGCATCATGTAAAGCAACTATAGGTTGGAGATTTTGGGTGAGCTCCTAATATATAAAGAATTCCTACTCTCCCTCCTATTGTTAGATTAATCTCTATTTGGTATTTAGGGGCATATTTTTATATATAGGTATTTATTTTATGTTTCACTTGTACTCTGTTGTATTAGAAGCTCTTGTACTGACTTTAACAGGTTTTGGGACGTCATCCTTATATTAGTCTCCTTATAAAATTCCATCCCACTGTAGTCTTTATTTCTCTTAATAGTCCGTCACTAGTAGTTTTAGATTATGGCTTGACTTAACAACTGGTGGGTTATAGTAGGTGCTATCATAACTTGAGAAATTGGATTGTGACACTATACTAGACTTTATGTGCATGAGTTGGTCATATTGCATGGAGTTCTATTCTTTATCATTTCAAATAGAGGTACATAGTTGATATCTTAGTTCTGAAAGTCTACCCAAAAGGGTCTAGGCACCCTCAGTTCATATTTTCATCTACAAACAGATGGACATTACGAGCATACTTTGCAGACCTTAGAGAATATATTGAGATCTTGCATGATAAAATTCAAAGGTTATTGGGATGATCACTTCCTTTTATAAAATTTACATACAATGCAGTTTTCATACCAACGTTGAGACAACTCCTTTGTAGGTACTTTATAAGTAGAGGTATAGATCTCTCATTAAGTTGTTGGAAGTAGGGGAAGCTATATTGATAGGTCCTAACTCAATTCATCAATTAAAATAAGTCATATTCCTTAATTTTATGAACTAATTTCAATAAATAGTAAAACATTAGGCATGTTACTATTCTCAATAATGTGTATAATCATGGCTTGCTTCTGCAAATTGAACTTAAAATTTGCAAGAAGAAAAAGGGGAAAAAAGATATAGTATAATAGTGAATATTAATTATTAGTTGAAGGAGAGGGTGGTGGGTTTAACACTATAACATTATAGTTTTAGGGTTGTCATATTCTCAATCCTCCTATTGATAAAGGGTTACTACGATCCCTCTAAACATTCAACTACTTTATAGGTGGAGGTGTAGATCTCCTTTTTAGTTGTTTTAAAGTAGGTGAAGCTATATTGATAGGTCATCACCCAATTCATTAGGATATGGATCAGGTTAAGTTGATATCGAAAAGGTTAAAAATTTATCAGAGTCATCAAAAATTTTATTAGAATGTAAGAAGAAGAGATCTTAAGTTTGATATGGGTGATTAGGTATTTTTAAAAGTTTCACTCATAAAAGGGATGATGAGTTTTAGTATGAAGGGGATGCTTAGTCCTAGGTACATTAGTTCCTATTGTATATTGAAAAGGATTGGTAGAGTGGAGTAGGAGTTAAAATTGATAGTGGAGTGGGTCTTAATACATCTAATGTTCCATCTATCCCTATTGAAGAAGTATATTGGTGATCTATTTTTTATTGTTCCTTTATAGAGTATTAGAGTGAAAGATAGTCTTTCTTATGAGGAGTTTCTAGTTGAAATACCTAATAAGTAGGTTCACATGTTTAGAAATAAGGAAGTCCATTAGTAAAGTTTTGATGGAGAAGTCAGTCAGTTGAAGGAGCTATTTGGAAAGCCAAATCAAATATAATGACCAAGTATCTTCATCAGATACTCTTCTTTGTGTCATGTCCTTATCAGTTAGTTACAATTTCTAAGTATATATTCATGTTCTATAGGTTTAGTTAAGTCTATACTCTTAGTTCAAACCAATCACCATGTTAGTTATTCAATTTTATTTTATCATTCAAACAGTATAGTAGTTTCATTCTTTCTAGTTTATCCTTATTCTTCATTTGAGGATGAATGATCCCAAAATGGAGATATTGTAACACCTCAGATTCTAAAACTGTGAATACTCTGTTTAGTATGAAAACTTAAATTTTAAAATTATAAGTCCTTTACTTTATGACCCTTAGTATGGTTCGTACTATATGACCAGGATTCATGGTATGACTCATGCCTTAAGGTTCAAAAGACTATTAAGTCTCCCCAGTCTTCATGACTCATACCAGGAGTTGTGAGATGAGGTATGAGACATACATTGACTTGTACTAAGTGGGTTCAGAGAAGTAAAAAACTTCTCAATGTCCATGGGTATGAGTATTAGTCATACTCTAGATCATGACTCGAGAGAAGAACCCATGGTCACAAAGTATAAAAGGATCAAAAATGGTCCAAAGACCCCGAGTCATGTCACTACTCATGGACTCATTTCACGAGTCGTACATTGAATCTTGGGATGTAGTTCCAACAAACTTCACAAACAATTTAGGGGTCTTTCATGGTAAATTTTAGTTAAATAATTCTACTACATCTTTTAGGGGTCTTTTATGGGAAATTTTAGTTAAATAAGTCTACTCTCTCTCATACTTACGACTTAACTTCCCCAAAACTAAAAAAGTTCCCTCAAATAAGAAAATTCCTAACGTTCAACTTCAAGTATCAATCTCAAGATTTTAATCTAGATTTCTCAAGAAATTAGGTATATGGGGTCTTCAATGAGAGTTTTCTTTCACTTTCATGCCTTAGTCTATAGAAACTAAATTATGAAACTTATGATTTCCAGATTTTGAGTACATACCTAAATATATAACTTCTTATGATTTCAATTCATAGCAAACTTATTATATTGAAATTATTCTTGGTTACGTTATTATGGCATGATTTCACACGTCTTAGCATGATTTAGCAAAAAAAAATTGCATGATTGAAATTTCTTGATTTACAACTTAGTAAGAACAAGTATTTTCAGTTGAATATCTTACTCTAACTTCAAACAAATAGATTATTGTTATCTATTAGTAAATAGTATTATACATTTTATGTAGGGAGTAGTATTTATCACTGAGAGAAGCGGGTCTGAAGTCCCAAAACTACATTGATAGTTTAGGATTAAAGTTTCTCCACTAGTTATGTCGACTTTTTGTCCTACAAGGTCCAATAGTAGATCTACATCAGACAGGTACTATACGTTTGGCAAGGTGTAGGGCACCCTCCTAAGTTGGATTATATGATGGACTTCATGAGCTCATGTGATGAGTATCAGTTAAGAGAAACTCCCAAGTATCAATTCTTTGTTGCATTAAATTTTTATGATTTCATATTTTTACATCTCAGACATACTTTAGTTCTTATTTTTAGAAAATGGTTAGTGTCTTACAACTTGGAATTGTGCATTTTCAAATTCTTACATTCCCTTTTTAATTTCTGTTATCTTTCCATATACTTACATGATTTACAATTATAGCATGATCTCACATATTTAGTACATTTACTAGTACTGGCCATATATATTTATCTTCCGGTATATCGAATCATGGTATAGACAAAGTGCTCATTCTCAAACTCATCGCTAGTAGTTTTATAGGATTCACCGGTAATCTTGGTGAATTATCATTATTCAACGAATTTGTATTAGATTAGTTATTAGTGTTTTTAGACTTTTATTTTAGTTTCTTAGAGTTAGAAGGGGGTTTGTCCCAGCAACTCATTTTATTCAATAGTAGAGAATGTATTACACATACATAGTCTAGTATGTTGGGTATTTTCAAATATTTCTTTTATCTCATTTAGTCAGTTGTCTGTAAAATAGCCCATTTCTTTTATTAATATGCATCTATATAGAGTATAAGTGTCTGATTTTAGCAGAATGTCAGTACTAAGGGTTAGTTTAGGATCACTTGTGCTAAGTGCCTTTATATCAGAGGTGTAGACTCAGGTCGTGACAGATGCACTACATCTTGTTTCACCTCCTCCTTATCGATGATTCTATACATATCCTCATTTTGGGTATTTCCTGCAATATATCAAAATTAGTAGGATCCTCCTCCTAAGTTAATTGTGCTTTGAAAAATGATGTTACTTCCTTTATTATGGCTTTCTAATCTTTAATTCATTCACCTTCTAAATACTCTTAATCCTAAGTCTACTTCTCCTACCTTTTAGAGTGTGAAAAGCTTTTGTGTTTCTTTCCTCCTCTTTGAATCATTGCATGCCTAATTTTTTCTTCCAAAATCCTTCTGCCAAGAGCAAATGTATTTGCAATTCTACCTAGGACTATTGAAGCTCTACCCTATTAATAGCAAAGGATATTCTTCAAATTGTATCAACATAACTAGTATAACTTCTTCCAACACAACAATCTCCTAGAAAATGGCAAAGGCATCTTTACTCTATTAAGATAGTGCCTTCTTAACCTTCTTTATCTTATGATAGTACATTATAAAAGAATCTACTTCATAATCTACTTTCTATCCAGTTCTTCTTGACCACTTCCTTACAGGATTCAATTTTTATCCAAAAATTAAGAAACTTAAAAGGCTTCACATGATTTTTGTGGTGATATCACACATCAAGGAGAGAGATGAGGGGTCAGAACCACTTTTGCTTATATTTTCTACCTTCATTATTGAAAATACTTTCTATGACTTTGCATTGCAAAGGACCCTATATAACCTCTTAAGTATACAATCTTCCCTAATTCTTCCATTCTACTTAGTATATTTACTTTCCTTGAAGCCTTGATCATCCAAGTTGAATGTATCTATTTAGTGACTGAAATCATTAAATTCTGTTGTAGTGATGGCTATACCCCCCACATCTCCCCCCGTCTATGGGATTATCATTGAACTTGATAGGTCATAAAAGGATTCCCACGGTTGAAGTATTTCTCTTTGCTTATGTTTGGCATACACGAAAGTGACAATCACCTCCATCTCCAATATTTGGATTGTGGTCTTTAAGTTAATTGTGGTTCTTCATCTACAATAACATGTATTATATAGAAGTATTTAAGAAGTCCTATATCATTCCATTAACAATGAAAATAGTTGATTACATCCCTAAATTCCTTTTGTATTTGTCAATGTTAGGACCTTCCTGAAAGGTTAATAGCCCACTAAATTAAAATTGATGTCTCTTTTGTAATATAATCATTGTGAATTTTTGTTATGCATTCATTGAGTAGATGTTCCATATGATAGAATTTATTGAGATTGGTTATATTTTGATAATGCTCTCCTTGTTTGTATAACCACATGTCACGACCCTAGGCTACCCCCTAGTCGCAACAACGGTGTTTACGGTCACAAGTGACCACAAGCTAATCCATGAGCTAGTACCTATTATGAGCACTAAACAAATAGTAATGAAATGCATGAGCGGAAGATAAACTGAGAAGGAAAATATAAATCTGAATACTGAAATAAGGAATTAATCATAAGTATGAAACATCTGATAAAAATTAAAAGTAACGAACTGATTGTCTAACTGACTATCTGAACGTCTGAAAGCCTCTAAACTGACTGAGGAGTTGATGGGACAGACCCCCAAATAACTCCGACTGACTAAATAAAATAAAATACTAAAATAACTAAGTAAACATAATATGTCCTTGATGGATGGGAACTCACCACTACGACTGCTGGATTATGCTGAGTTGTCTAACTTTAATTGGGAAACTGTGCATTAAAACCTATGATATAAGACATCATAGTGCAAAGATGAGTATGCAGTCAGTACATGGGGTACTGTGTATATGAAATAAGGACTAACTAAATAGCATGAGATAACTGAACATGAATGCATGAAAACTATGACATATGAGAGTACAATTCCAAGCATAACTCTATAATCTGAAATTAGTCTAAAATCTAAAAGACTTTAAACTGTACAACTGCATAACTGAAAGTCTGTACACTTGGTCAAGCAAACCTAAACTAAAAATATATCGAATACTGTACTGAGACAGTGGCAGGTATCATATAACTGACATGCCTTAATCTTAGCTAATCGGGGTCCAACCTATAACCCTAGTTCGAAGGGTGTCAGTACCGTGCCACGGGTACTAACACTAGCTATGTAGATCCACTAAATTGGTGTTTCAAAGGACTAATGAGTCGCCCTCAACTAGCAGGTTCTCTAAATAGATATGTGTCACCCTCAACAAGTAGGTAAACACTTTGTCAACCCTCAACTGGAAGATATACATCTCTACCATACGCTAGCTACGTAGTCCTGGAACTCAAGAATTGCTACTAAGGGTCACACTCTTTACTGTCAGGTGAGACCTCATCCTTGAGTTTGTTCGGTGCTAAATTCTACTCCCAATTGAACTGACACTAATACTAGGATAGACTGCATTAGACTAAATATTATTACATAACTGATAGTGCTCAACATGATTATAAATATGTAAGTATATTGATAGAAGCCATGGATTAACTATTTGAGTACTTAAAAAACTAAATTAATGTAAAACACATAGTCATCGGGTGTTCATAACCCACTAGCATTGAATGTACTTAAAAATAATGCCATATAAAAGCTTTAAAACCATAGTAAGGGATCATCGTTCAAAACCCATCATTTAGGCATTTTATCATAAACTTAAGCATGGGAATGTGTAAAGCATGCAAAAATAACATGATTACAAGACTAAAATTATAACTTAGGGATTTAACAAGAATATTATAATATTTAAAACATGTAATAGCTCATCCCACTTGAAAACACTTATAAAAATAACTTGTAATTGAAGTAACAAGAGATTCATGGAGATAATTCAACTTAAACATAAAAACTAATAATTTAAAACCAAAAAAGGATTCTTTGACTCCATGGGTGAAAGAAACCCACGGATGACCATCACACATACCTCACAAGATGATTTTGTGAAGATTCTTGGAAATTTCTTGAGATTTGAGGCTTGTTTTCCTTGAATGCTTGACAATAGTTTAGGGTTTGTTCTTGAGGAATGTGGGGTTTCTTTTGAGAGGATTTGCAATTGAAAAAGAAAATAATGCTCTCTGAGGAGCTAAATTTTGTGTTATGGATTTATTGGGTGAAGGTAAATGTAAGAGCCCACAAAATTCTCTCATAGTCTGAGCCTTAGAGTGCGTTCAGTGAAGTGTTAATTCGGCCTTAAAAGTTTGAGAAGTTTTTTTCCTAGTGAGAATTATTTTAAACCGTGTAGAATTTCCCTAGTATTGACTTTTTTCCATGTAGGTAATTGAATAAGCTTTCTGTCGATACCAAATTCGCCCAAATCCAACACTCAGGAAAAGAGTTAGAGATATTTTAGTAAGACAGTGTACCACCAGGTACTTTAGCGCATTGCGGAGCCAGCCAAAACGACAATCATCAAAATCCAGTGAGCCTCCGCAATTTTGGCACATCGCACCAAGGCTTAATTTTATAATTGTCAATTTCCAATGCACCAACGCGATTCTACCACGTCGCGGTGCCTTTCCAATTTGCAACCAAGGTGGCAACGTAATTTCCACTACGTCATGCCATCAAACAGTTTCCTGATTGTCCAATTTCCACTAAGCTAGCACAATTATGGCACGTCGCACCTGCATATAAAATTGAGAGTTTTCAGTTTAATTCCAGGGCAAAAATGGTCTTTTCCCAACCCCTATATATAATCCTTAACACGCGATTTGGCCTTAGTTTACCCAAAATGTCACTGTTTTCTCTTAAAGTTGTTCAAAAACAAGATCTAGGGTTCCAAAATCAAAACCCTTGCTTCTTCTTCAAGAGAAATCAAGAAATCAAGAATCTCTCCAAGGGCTTTCAAGAAAGAGTTTCTCTAAGGTATGCAGATGTTGATTTATGGGTCCCTTTCATCCAAGAAGCTCAAGAACCCTTTTCTAAATGTCAAAGCTTTTATATTTATGAGTTTTCATGATTCATGCGAGTTGAAATTGATGTTCATGCTATTATTGAGTTGTGATTCATGTTTGTTTACAAGGTTTTCAAGATTTGACCCTAGTATGTGGTATTCATGTGATGTTCATGATAAACCCTCTTCAAGTTGCTTGTTAAGTGGTGTGTTCATGTTAATTAAGTGTAGAAATTATTGAATAATCAAAGCATGCTCCCCATATACTTGATAAAATTCTAATGTGAATGAATTAGAGCCATTATAGCATGTTGACTAGAAATCCCCAATTGTGTGAGCCTATGCATGCCAAGTGTTTGTTGAAAAGCCTTAGTGAATGAATTTTCGCATGATAGCATGAAATTCCCCAATTTTGTGCTCTTTGATACATTCTAAGACTTTAATACATGCTAAGTATTTGATGAATGAACTGTAACGTGATAGCATGAAATTCCCCAATTATGTGCTCTTCGATACATGCTAGGACTTTAATACATGCCAAGTGTTTGATGCAAGACCTTGCTGAATAGAGTATCATCCAATAGCATGTCCCCCTATGTTACTACATGTTTAGGATTCCTAAATGCTTGAAGTGATGCCTTAGTGATTGTGATGGTGAATTATTGCCCATGGTCTTAATTATTCAAGAATGGTTATGTTTTTCTTTCATGTTATCGAGTCCTGGGGTTGCCCATGTCAGTTTTCATGATAATTCCTGTTGATCCATGATTCTCAAAACTCAGTGAGTTATAGAACTCTGTATTCTCAGACAGATACAAATTTAAGAAATCTCAGTAATCTCTGTAATTGTTGTAATCTCAGTATCGCTAGTAATCTGGCCTCAGTTCTATACCCAGCTCAAATCTAGTAGTATTCAAGTGTTCAGTTCTGACCTCTGTAGAAATCGAGTACACTATTTAAAGATCAGTGTCGTTCAGTTAGATGACGAGATTCAATAGTATTCCGTCAGATACAGAACCAAGTGAATTAAGCTTAACTCAGTCAGATCATTTAAGAAACTTGATCAGTATCAGATTCAGCTTAGTTTATGTTTAGTTAAGAATCAGTTCAGAGTCTTTCAGTTAGGAGTAGGAGCTAGCACCGAGTGAGGGCAGGGACGGCAGCTCCCCATCAGAGCGGAAGAGTTTTTAGGAGCAATCCCTGAACTCCAGAACTGCATAGCCATCGCAGGATGCTGGAGTCACCCGTAAGGAAAAGCTAGTCATCCGTCAGATAGGCTTGACAATTATATTGCCTTAGGCTTGACTTTCTGCGAGGGTCACCCGTCAGATAGGCTTGACCAGAGAGGTCTTTACTCGTGGCACAGTATTGACACCCTTCCAGTTGGGGTTACAGATTGGACCCCACCAGTTGAGATTTGGGGCATGTTGGTTAAGTGACTACTTTCCACAGTTGCAGTTTCAGTATCAATCTTCAAAAATCAAGACTGCTAGATACAGTCAACTATCTCAGTAAGGAACACAGATAGTTTCGTTGATTCATCGACCACTCGTCAGATAGGCTTGGTCCCATATAAAGTTATTTAGTATTAGATCTAGAGATCTCCCATCAGATAGGCTTGATCTCGTCTTATATTCAGTTAAGTAATATCATTATCAGATCCCGAGATCACCCGTTAGATAGGCTTGATCTAGTCTCAGATTCATTTGAGTATTCTTGTTATTAGATCTAGAGATCACCCATCATATAGGCTCGATCTCTGTCTCATATTCATTTGAGTAATCTCATTATCAGATCTCGAGATCACCCATCAGATGGGCTTGATCTCAGTCTCAAATTCAGTTGAATATTCTTGTTATTAGATCTAGCGATCACCCATTAGATAGGCTTGATCTCAGTCTCATATTAAGTTGAGTAATCTCATTATCAAATCCTGAGATCACCTGTCAGATAGGCTTGATCTCAGTCTCAGATTCAATTGAGTATTATTGTTATTAGATCTAGATATTACCCGTCAGATAGGCTTGATTTCAGTTTTATATTCAGTTAAGTAATCTCATTATCAGATCCTGAGATCACCCATCATATAGGCTTGATCTCAGTCTCAGATTCAGTTGAGTATTGTTGATATCATATCCCGAGATCACTCGCTAGATAAGATTGATCTTACCTCAGTACTCATTTATCAGTATCAGATGATTCAGTTGCTCAGTATTTCAGTATTAGTAGTTTGTTCAGATGTCATTAATGCAGTACCCAATTTTTAGTACTCAGAGCCATGATGATTGTTATTATGGTTTGTGCAGTCATGCATGTGTTCTCATTCAGTACTCTCATGATTCTTCAGTTAAGTGATTGTTCATGTATAAACCCTTGTATTTAGCCTTACCACATCTGCATACTCGGTACATTCCCGTACTAACGCATTTGTGCTATGGTGTTTTATTTGACACCATAGGTTCAGAGGCACAAGATCTAGAGTACCCTTATCAGTTCAGTCCTAGTCAGCAGAAGTAGACGTAGCAGTGAGTCCTCTTCATTCGAGGATGATCCTTTTATCATTTTTGTATTAGATTTTGTTTATTTTCAGTAGACGGAGTTAGTTGGGGACATGTCCTATTAACTCCATAGTTCAGATAGTTTAGAGGCTTTTCGGACAGATGTATCAGCATTCAATTTTTAATTTTGAGTGCGTTTAGATGTTTTGAACCTTATGGCCAGTTTTTGCATTTATTATCTATGTTATGCAGTGTTCAGGTATAGATATCAGTATAGGGTTGGCTTGTGGTCCTTCGATATCATGAGCACCATGTGACATTCCAGTTCCAAAAAATTGGGTCATTATAGAAAATAACCCAAATGCCCTTAATTATCGAGGAACAAAAAGTGGATAGATGAAGGAGGGTGCACCGTGGGCTATAGAGCAGTGCACTAGAGAGGGCAACTTGTGCTCTAGAGTAGTACACTGGAGGGGGCATCCCGGGCTCATCCCGGTGTTGCTACTGTTTTGGTGATCCAAACACGCCCTTCGCTCATCTAAAAATTACAAAACTCACCTGAGACACCTTGAACAACCCCAATCATAAATCAACTTAAATATTAATGTTCTAAGGTTGGGAAATTAAAAATAAAATCATCAAAGTTCAGGGGTCTAAATGACTAAGTCCCAACACTAGTGAAATTTCTAAGTCTTGGACCCCTTTAAACATAAAATTGATAGCTGAAATGAGCTATGACTTTTACGGGATATTACTCTATATCCCCCTTGGGAACATTTGTCCTCAAATGAGACTGGTTGAGCTGAGAGTACTGAAGTAACTGAGATCATATACTGAATATGCATGACTGAAAACATAATTGCATAACTGAGTATGAAACATGATAAATGAACTGAACTGAATGAATGCAATGACATGAAATTGATTACATAGCTGAAACTGGGAATGGAAGAGAGTCAATCTGAAGAAAATTATTACCTCAAGCTAAATCTGAGCTTGTGAAGAAAAGATGAGGGTACTTGGTTTGCATATCTGTTTCTGCTTCCTAAGTAGCTCCTCCCTCAATGGACTGATTTTGCCAAAGAACTCTGACTAAGGGAACTTCTTTGTTCCTTAGTCTACGAATCTGATGATCTAGGATCTCAACTGGGACTTCTTCATAAGAAAGGTTATACTGAAAACCCATGATTTCTAATGGAACAACAACAGTTGAATCACCAATCCACTTCTTCAATAGGGAAATATGAAACACTAGATGCACTGACGCTAAATTTTCAGGCAACTCAAGCTCATAAGCCATCTTTCCAAAATGACTCAAGATTCTAAATGATCCAACATATAGGGAATTGAGTTTCCCCTTCTTACCAAATCTCTTCACTCCCTTCATGGGTGATATCTTCAAATAAACCAAATCACCAACCTCAAATTCAAGATCTCTTCTCCTCAAATTTGCATAGGATTTCTGACGGCTTTGGGTTATCTTCAGCCACTCCCAAATCAACTGAACTTTCACCATCGCATCAAATGATGCATCTGGCCCTATCAAAGCAGCTTCACCTGCCTCAAATAAACCAATAGGCTATTTATGTCTCCTTCCATAAAAAGCCTCAAACGGAACCATCTAAATACTAGAGTGATAACTGTTGCTATAGGCAAACTCAATCAAAGGTAAATGATCATCCCAACTACCTCTAAAGTCAATAACATATTCTCTCAACATGTCCTCTAAGGTCTGAATGGTCCTCTTTGTCTGACCATTTATCTGAGGATGAAAAGTTGTACTAAGATGAACCTGGGTACCAAGAACTTTCTAAAAAGCCTTTCAAAAATGAGAGGCTAATTGAGTACCTCTATCTAATATGATAGACAACAGAATTCCATGCAACCTAACCAACTCCCTAAGATAGAGCCTGGCATAATCCTCAGCTAGGTAAGAAGTATGAACTGGCAGAAATGATCTAATTTCAAAATTTTGTCTATAATGAGCCATATTGAATTGTGTTGGCGATGCATGCGAGGTAACCCTATCACAAAATCTATGTTCACAACCTCTCACTTCCAAGTAGGGATACTGAACTCCGGTAATGTACCACTAAGCCTTTGGTGTTTAACCTTAACTTGCTGATAATCAGAACATTTAGCTACAAACTTTGTAATATCGCTCTTCATATTACTCCACCAATAGATTTCCCATAAGTTACGGTACATCTTAGTGGCTCCTGGATGGATAGAGTATCGCGCACCATGCGCTTCAATAAGTATTCGCTGCTTTAAAGTCATCAACACATGAAAACATAATCTATCCCGACAATGAAGCACACCATCACCCTCTTGGGAGAAAACTTCCACCTTTTGATCTCTGTCTCCTTCAACTTAACCAAACTAGGATCTCTCTATTTCTTTTCTTTTACTTCTACAACTAAGGATGATTCCAAACTAATTTGAACCCATACACTATCTTCTGCTGAATCAACTAACCGAACACCTAATCTAGAAAGCTGATGAACCTCACTGACTAACTCTTTCTTATCCTCCTCAACATGTGCAACTTTACCCATAGATAACCTACTAAGGGCACCTGCGACTACATTGGCCTTGCTCGGATGATACAAACATGCATATCATAATTATTTAACAACTCACACCACCTTCTCTGATGAAGATTCAAATCTTTCTATGAAAACACATACTACAAGATTTTTTGATCCATGAATACATCAACATAAACACCATAAAGGTAATATATTTATATCTTCAAAGCAATCACAACAACTGCCAACTCAAGATCACAGGTAAGATAATTCTTTTCATGGTGCTTAAGCTGTTAGAGATATAGTTATGACCTTACCTCTATGCATCAACACACAACTAAGACCAACTCTGGAAGTATCACAGTAAACCACAAATCCATCTAAATCATCTAACAAGGTCAATACTGGAGCAGAAGTAGGTCGAGTCTTCAACTCCTGAAAACTATTCTCATAAGAATATAACCACTGGAATTAGACTTTCTTTTGAGTAAATCGAGACATGGGGATGCAATAGAATAAAACCCCGTAAAAAACCATCTATAATAGCTATCCAAACCCAAGAAACTCCTGATATCTGATAGAGAGATAGGTCTTTTAAGGGTCAACTCTAATACCATCACTGAAAATAATATGGCCAAAGAAAACTACTGATCTTAGCAAAAATTTGCACTTAATTTGAAAAACAACTGATGAGCTCTAGGGGTCTGAAATACAATTCTCACTATGGGAATAGACAAGAATATCATCAATGAAGACTATGATGAACATGTCCAAGTACTTATTGAACACTCTATTCATCAAATCCATGAAAGTTATAGGGTCATTCATTATTCTAAAGGACATAACTAAGAATTCTAAGTGACCATACATTTTGAAGGCTATCTTTGAAATGTCATATTCTCTGACTCTAAGCTGATGATAGCCGAATTTGAGGTCTATCTTAGAGAAATAACTAGCACCTTAAATTTGATCGAATAAGACGTTAATTCTAGGGAGTGAATACTTATTCTTGATTGTGACTTTATTCAACTAACAGTAATTGATGCATATTCTGAGAGAATCGTCTTACTTATACATGAATAGGACTGAAGTGCCTCTCGAAGAAACACTGGGCCTAATGAAACCATTATCTAAGAGATTATTCAATTACTATTTCCACTCCTTAATCTTAACTGGAACCATTCTATAGGGTGGAATAGAGATAGGTTGGGTATCTGGAAAGAGATCTATTTCGAAGTCAATTTCCCTTTTGGAAGGAACTCCGGGAAGGTCTTCAGGGAATACATCTAGAAGTTCCCTTATTATTGAAACTGACTCTAGACTTAGAGTCTTAGAACTAGAGTCTTTGACTCAAACAAGATAGTAAGGACACCCTTTAGATATCATTTTTCTTTCTTTAATATAGTAAATGATCTGACCCCTAGGCATAGAGGTACTACCCCTTTATTTAATGGCTAATTCATTAGGAAATTGAAACTGAATGACTATATTTTTGCAATCAACTGAGCCATAACTTGAGTGGAGCCAATCCATGTCGAGAATGACATCAAAATCAATCATCTCTAACACCACAAGATCCACTGAGGTAACTTTCTAAGACACTGTAACCAGGCAGTTCCGTATACCCGCTGCTATATAAGGAATTACAAAGGAGAGTGAAGCTTTGGGGTCTAATAAAGCATGAACAAGTAGAGAAAAGACTTATAACGTACCCATAACCACACTAGGAGAACTTTCCTAATCCTGTCGATATTGGATTGCATACAATCTATTTTGGTGTTGACCACTAGTTGCGTTGGAAGTGGTGCCCTACTAAGTCAGGCTACCAGCTAGATCTGGAGGACGATTAGACTGGCCCTACTAGATGAACTTTGGGCAATCTTTGACTCTGTGTCTTGGCTTGCCACATCCAAAACATACATCACTGTCGGCTCTACCCATACCTTGATGATGTCTTCCACACTTCCTATAAAGTGGATTAGGACAAACATTATTCACACTACCCTGGGACTTGGAGCCTGGGGCTCTATCCTGACTATCTTGCCTAAACTTAGGCACTAGAGCACTAGCTAAAAATAGGGATAGGAGTACAGACTTTTGATAGAACTAAGAAAGGTTACCACTCTCTGACCTTTCCTTTGAAAAATTAAAACTACCCAATCTAGCCCTTTTATTCTCTCTCTCCTTCTTATTAAGCTTCTCTTTCTCAATTTGCTAAGTATGAACCATAAGTCAAGATAAATCCATCCCCTTAATCAATATTGCATTCCTACACTCCTTAACCATAATATTAGATACACCAAACATAAACTTATTTATTCTAGACCTATTATCAGCCACCATTGAAGGAGCATACCTCGCCAACTGAGTAAACTTAAACAAGTATTCCTTCACACTCATACTACCCTACTTCAAGTTGATGAACTCTTGCACTTTGTCTTCCCTCAACTCTAATAGGGAGAACCTATCTAGAAAAGCCATGGAAAAATCCTCCCACTCTACAAGCGCTGCCTCAATACCCCTATTCTCCTTTCATTACTTATACCAGATGTGAGCTATATCCTGCAACTAATATGTAGCCAACTCTACACTCTTACTCGATGAAACACCCATAATACTTGTCACTTTCTAAATCTTATAAAGAAACTCTTGCGGATCCTCCTCAACTTGGATCCCAAAAATAAAAGAGGATTCATTCGAGTAAAGTCCCAAATCCTAGATACAGTTATTTTTGCCACTGGATTAATTGGGGCAATAACCTATTGATTATTCAGAGAAGCTACTGAATGAAATAAAGTAGTTAAAGTAGCTAAACTCGATGTAAGAGACATGTTCATTGAGGGGATCTTCCTAAATAGGTGGTGGTGCGGGATGATTCTTGTTCCTTCTTCTATTGTTTCTTTTGGGAGCCATTGTTTGTAAATAGAATGAAGTATAAGTTAGAAAGAGAGTTTAAGTAGATATCAAACCCTTTCACATAACATAAATACTGAAAGAAGGGAAACATTTCCTAAATTGTCTTGTACCCATTGTCTATAAGTGTGGCGCGCTTCACACGCATGTATAAGACTCAACTTAATGCGGCTTTTAGACTCCTTAGGACACTTTAAAACTCTGGGCTCTGATACCAAGTTTTGTAAAGACCCAAGCGACCCCTAAGTCTTAACAACGATGTTTACGGTCATAATTGACCATAACCTAACCCATGAGCTGGTACCTGCTATGAGTACTAAACAAATAGTAATAAAATACATGAGCAGAAGATAAACTAAGAAGGAAAATATAAATTTGAATACTGAAATAAAGAATCAATCATAAGTCTGAAATACCTAATAAAAACTAAAAGTAACTGAATAACTGTCTAACTGACTATCTGAACGTCTAAAATCCTCTAAACTAATAGAGGAGTTTATGGGATAGACCCTCAACTAACTCTAACTGACTGAATAAAATAAAATACTAAAATAATAAAGTAAAAATAATATGCCCTCGATGGCTGAGGACTCACCACTATGACTACTGGATTACGCTAAGATATCCAACTGCGGTTGGTAAACTATGTGTCCGAACCTATGATATAAGAAATCATAGCAAAAAAAAAGTATACAATCAGTACTTTAAATGTACTGGTATATGAGATAAGGTTAGGCTGATATACATGGGGTACTATGTATATAAAATAAGGACTAACTAAATAGCATGAGATAACTAAACATGAATGTATGAAAACTGTAACATCTGAGAGTGCAAGTCCAAGCATAACCCTATAATATGAAATAAGACTTAAATCTGAAAAATTGTAAATTGTATAATTGCATAACAAAAAGTTTGTACACTTGGTCAAGCAAACCTGAACTGATACTATACAGAATACTAATATTGAGACTGTGGGAGATATCATATAACTGACATGCCCCAATCTAAGCTAATCGAGGTCCAACCTATAACCCTAGTTTAAAGAGCATCAGTACCATGCCACGGGTACTAACACTGGCTGTGTGGATCTACTAAACTGGTGTCTCGAAGGACTAATGTGTCACCCTAAACTGGTAGGTGCTCTAGAGAGATATGTGTCACCCTCAATTGGTAGGTAAACACTTTGTCATTCTACCCTATACTGGCTACGTAGTTTTGGAACTTGGGAATTGCTACTAAGGGTCACACCCTCTACTGTTAAGTAGGACCTCATCCTAGAGTTCGTTCGATGCTACATCATACTCCCAACTGAACTGACACGAATATTGGGATAGACTGAATTAGAATAAACATTATTACATAACTGATAGTGCTCATCATGATTATAAATGTGTAAGTCTACTAATAGGAGTCATGGATTAACTATCTAAGTACTTACAAAACTAAATTCCTGTAACATACATAGGTATCGGGTGTTCATAACCCACCAGCACTGAATGGAGTTAACAATAATGCCATATAAAAGCTTTAAAACCATCGTAGGGGATTATCATTCAAAACCCATCATTTAGGCATTTCATCAAACATATGAGAGTCATGAACTTCAGGATGGAATTGGTAAATCATGCAAGATTATTATAATTACAAGACTAAAATCATAATTTAGGGATAACGTGAAGATTACATCATTTAAAATATGTAATGGCTTATCCCACTTGAAAAATACTTATAAACATAACTTGTAATTGAATTAAGAAGAGATTCATGGAGATAATTCAACTTAAACATGAAAACTCATAATTTAAAACCAGAAAGGGATTCTTGGACTCCATGGATTAAAGAAACCCATGGATGAATATCACAGATGCCTTACTAGATGATTTCGTGAAGATTCTTCAGAATATCTTAAGATTTGAAGCTTGAATCCCTTGATTGCTTGAGAATGGGTTAGGGTTTGTTCTTTAGGAAAGCGGGGCTTTTTGTGAGAGGATTTGTGATTGAAAGAGCAAATAATGCTCTTTGGGGAGCTAAATTGTATGTTATGGACTAATTGGGAGAAGAGAAATGACCCAAATTACCTCAATTATTGAGGAACATAAAGCTGGACGGATAAAGAAGGGCGCGCCATGGGCTCCAAGCTATGCACTAGAGGGGGCGCTGCGAGCACCAGAGCGGTGCATTGAAGGGGCACCGTGGGCTTATCCCAGTGCTGCTACTATTTTTGTGATTCAAATACACCCCTACACTCATCTGAAAATTCTAAAACTCAGCTGAGATACACCTTGAACAACTCCAATCATGGATCAACTTAAAAATTAACGTTCTGAGGTCGGAAAGGTCAAACATAAAATCATCAAAGTTTAGGGATCTTGGAAATGAATAAGTCCAAACAATTAGTGAAATTTCTAAGTCTTGTACCCCTTTAACATGAAATTGAAAGATGAAATGAGCTAAGACCTTTACGGGGTACTACACCACAGAAGGTAGTTCCTTTTTATCTTTGTTTCCCCTCTTTTTTTGCTTGTCATCATTTGATCTCACTTGTTCTATCTACTTAGGGGAAAATCTCCACTTCTATCCAAATTGGTGATGTTTTGATCAAGGTCCTTTTTTCCATGATTTTTGGATTCTCAACCCTAGTTTCTTTAATCTATTATGATGAATAGCTAAAGGTAAATGATCCTGGGATTCAACCATAACTACTATTAGGTACTTCTCTCCCCCTTTGACTTGTGATTTATTATGACTATTTCTTGTCTCCTTTAGTGTCTTAGTATCCTGATTAATCTTGTTCCCCTTCTTCTTTGGTGATTATGTATTTGTATACTACCCTTTCTAAATATCTTTATAATTATTCACCTTGTCTTTTAAAATCTCTACGAATTGTTCTTTCTCCTTTGGTGTTGGTTCTTCAATATTGTGTTTTCCAAAACTATTACTGACCCAGGTATTATTTTCATTTGCATTAGGCATTCTCTCATTCACTTCTACAAGTTCCTCTCCTTCTTCTAGAGTTGTAAAGGAGTTGGTATTTGTACCTCTGATGCTTTCTTCTTATCATTTATTAATCTACCACTCTTATCCTTCGTATACATGTTCCTTTGTGGTATCTATTCTTTCTTATTCTACTAGTTTTACAAAACTTTTCCACTTGTAAAAACTTTGTTAGCGTTAGCAGTTGCTCCCATAAAAATTTGTTGAGCTTTTCCCTTGTCTTCTTTAACCTTGTTCTCATGAATGTCCCTTTACATGTCCCTATAGGTATCACTCTTTGTAGTACTTAGGCATATAATCACATTGTATTTAAATCCATCTAGACTTTATATCCCTTATTATCTCATTTTCATCGTTGATTCAAACTCTTTGTGAATATTTTGCTACTAAATCTACTTCAACTTTCATTTTAGCTTAACTGTGTCTAGTTTGGTTCTTGGTATCTATGTCTACTATTAATAGTTTCCCAACTATTGATGCTATTAAGAAAACAACCTTTTTTACAAAGAAATTTGAGAGTAAGTTAAATAATGAAATCCATGCCTCTCTAATTGTGGTTTCCACATCAAGTTCAAACTAGGATCCTGTTTAAGGATTCTCATTTGCCAATACATCGCCTTTATCTTTAGATAGAAAATAAGGGTAGAAAAAAGTTGGGCATAGATTTCTAGTTTTTGCTAAAACTAATGAGAACATATCTCATGACCAAAACACAAATGCTATATTTTCCCTTAATTCCACATTGACCTAGGATGGCATTTCTTAACTCCTTAATGTCTAGTTATAGATAAAGAAGTCTACAATAACATCAAACTGTAGATTCTCCAGTGTAATTAGGTTTCTAACTTCTAATTATTTTTACGTGATATTAGGTTCTCCGCACAGCATTACTACAGGCTTAGAAGGCACTTTATTGAAGGCTTTATATTAGTTGTTGGCTTCAAAGTGTTTGTATATCTAGGTATCATTGGTTCTGGTTGTGTAGTGGATTGTTAGGTAGGTATGAAACTGTATTGGCGTGCCTCTAGTGGGGAATCCCATCGGTAATATTGGTTGACACGACCTAAACCAGGTCCTAGTTGTGTCGGGCGCCTCAAGCTCAACCGGGATCGGAGACCACCCCCATTACCCAACCATAACCACCCTACACCCAATGTCAGATAAATTCTGATATAACATAACCAAATGGAACAATCATAAATCAAATACAACCAAATAATGTCAGCCCCAATAATAATACCAATGCCAAGGCTGACACCAATGCCGACACCACCCATAACAACCCATAGTAGTCTCACAAAGCCTCTATTCGAAATTAAAACACTATCCGGTTGGGAAATGCCCCCGACTATAGCCAAAACCAAAGTATGAAGACAAGACCATGACATGAAATGGAGCCTTCTGACGTATGGAAGATCACCGTTTCAATCGAACTCTAAGTTGTTACCGAACTAATCACTGAGTAGGAGGAGTAGTATGGTTGGTTCCTGGATCATGTAGGGATACTACACCCGAAGACGGGTTAGAAGGTGAACGCTAGCATACACTTAGGATAAAGATAAAATAATGCTAATATTTGAAACCAAGTAAATAACCATATGCAAGCACAACCATATATATACATATATAATCCATGTCGGGAAAGGGAACTGGGTTTAGAATGTCCTTAAAATCATTAACCTGAGTATGTGTAGCTTAACCGTCCTAGAACCACCCATGAGATAGATGGGTCCAGTGTTACCCCCTGAATGGACCCCAATGCGTGTAGCCACATGAATCAAAAATATCACAGGGGCAGGGGATTCTCGTATACACTTCACACTCCACGATACATATATACAAGTATAACTTAGGAAATTCCCATGTACCCCACAAGTTATGGTCATCATGACCAATCCTCATGTTGGCAAACATGAGTTTCCAGTATCCGTTCACTGGACTCATACCTTCACGATTAGTTATCACAACCCGTCATTATTGCCAAGTTAAAACCATTAGCACACAACCAAACCACCAAATGCGTATACTATTAACCAAGGCTATAAGAAATGGTATCGTCATACTAACTATAGCTTACAAGCAATGTACTTAGCCAACACTTGGGGATTCCCATGTACCCCGTAAGTTCCATTATTAGATTCACTTGGGGGATTCTTGTGTACCCTATAAGGTTTTAGATCAAAGCCATGAACACCAAGGCCTAAGCATTTAGCCATTAAACCATTTAACCAATTTAGGTTCCATTTTCGTATTATAACATCCCTCTCTACTTCTTCGGAGGTAGCGGTATGGACTGCATACATTCTACCCTCCCTAGACCACACTTGGTGGGAATACACTGGTTTGTTGTTGTTTGTTACCATATTATACCATGTAAGGTTTTTAATGAAAGTTCAACCATTTAATAAAATCATTCTCATAAGAATTTTAACAAACATATTGAGGGCATATAGTTTCCAAAACCAAAACCAAGAACCAATTGTCCATTCCTATGAAACCATATGTTCAATTCCACAATTTTAACATGAAAACCATAAGAAACACATGGGAAAACAATATCCAACCATGTATAACCAAAACCCCCAACAAATAATTCAAATCCCAAAACCATATCACAATTATGCCAGGAAAACCATTCATAAAACATGCCTTTAATTGAACTAACAATGAGAGAGGAGAAACATGCCTTAGTTTATGAAGAAGACGGGGAGAAATCACCCTTTAGGGCCTTAATTGACCACCTTGAAGGAAACCTAGCCTTTGCTTAACCCAAGATCTTGAGAAAGATTTAAGAGAGTTTTTGAGTGTTTAAGATTATAATAATAGGGTAAATGTAGTCCCAATAGTGTTTTAGGTCATGGAGTCAGAAAGGTTTAAGAGGGGAAATGTCTAGAATACCCCCACCTTAAATTATAAAAGAATTCCCACAAGTAGGTACAACTACCCCATCCAAAACGTACACTAACATATGAGTGGTACCCATCACTCATACCCTAGGCATCACTTGCACCCCAATATTGTCCAACATACGACAACCAAAACCAACTCGGACCCAAGCATACGACAAGTACCCTTAACCCTGACCCATAACAAAATCAAGAGAGGTTGGGCACTGTCCAACAAATGAGATGGACCACCTGACTTGTACCCCACCATACAGCTCATATGGGGAGTCGTATGATCAGTGAAAGACTCAAAACCTAGAAAATTTCCAAGGACAAGAACATAGGGTATTTTATTGGCCATCATGGTGAATGATAACGTTGAACTTAAACTTTTGAATAGGTGTAGAACACATTGTCAATATATATATTTTACCCAACAAGGAGTTGGGCATGGATTTCAAGGTTTGAAAGTGTTGGACGTCAACTAGGAGTTGACCCGTAATGTATATAAAACAACATAAATGTTAAATGGGAGAAATTAGTTAGAATGTTTTAAAGTAACAATTTCTTTGCTTTTAGAATACTATCTTGAGGTTGAAATTACTTAGAGTGTAATCATTGGGAGTGAACCTTGGGGCTATGCCATTCTAGGTATGAACTCATACATGGTAAGAGGGAATTTATCCAAATTTAGCTAGGAATCATAGGTAGGCTAGATTTAGAGGTATTAGTGTCAATCTTTTAATAAATAACCAAATTTCACAAATGGGTTCTTTCGAACACCTTATAAGTGTATCAATTTCCTCATTCTATTGCCTCAATTAACATCATTATGTTTAAGATATGCTATTAAATGAAATAATTCAAGTTAGTGTTTATATTTATTCCTCACCCATTGTCACGACCTAATTTCTCAGGTCATGAGGGCGCTAAATTTAACCCACAGTAGACAAGCCAACCCATAGTCTGGAACAACTAGTAACGGACTACCAAGAGAAATAAATAAAGAGTGCGGAATAAATGAAATAACAGACTAAATTACATAAGATAGTCACAAAACCTGGTGAAATTAGGACAAGAGATTCTAATGTGATAAGATTACAAAATGAAGTACAAAATGAGTATATAGGTACAACCCATCTCTGAATGCAGCATAGAGATAAGTTTAATACAAAAGAGGGAGAAAAAGGAATACTCCAAGCACCAGGAGCTCACCCTACATCTCTAAATCATAGATGTTCCACACGACGCACATAACAATGGAGATAAACCAAACTATGATCTATAGATTGCAAAAGTGTAGTATGGGTACCAACACATGGCACTTAGTAGGCAACTGCCGAATAAACTCCAAAGATATTGCAAATATACATAACATATATCCTACCCATCTCTAAGAACTAACATAATAAGGTTAAGGAAGTATTATGGATGGACTATCCTATTCCAACCATACTCAGGAACCATAACACTATACCATATATCACTGGCCAAAATACGTATAAAGAGTGAAAGAAGGATATATAAGAGTATACAAGGCTAAGGAATAAATATACAATCTGAATAAATGAAGGAAGGGATATACTGTAATGCCATAGCTATATATAGATAGGCATACATATGCTTATAAACAAGTCTAACCTAAGGTACAACCTAAGTCATCACACTAGAACCCGAAAGCCCCCAATTATAGTAGGACTAGTACTAAAATAGATAGGGTCTCCAATCCATATGTCTAAACATGAGATAATTGCCCATAATAATATAATTGTAAGGTGACAGAACCAGAATCATACCTCTAATATCAATACCAATCCATTCATAGTCAACCTATTACAAACCAACCTTAATAACAATAATAATAATGATACAAAGTAATCGGCTAGTTTAAACAAATAATACCAAATTGGGCCTTTCATAAACCACGACCGTCATAGGCTTAGAAGGTTCAATCAACAATCAGAAAACAGCTGTCCAAGCCTATACCTATGCAATCCCTATAAGGTTGATAGATATAATCTCTATGTAGTATACAGCAACCAGCACTTATACCTATACCTATGTAACCCCCCATAAGGCTGATAGATATAGATGCATACAAGTGATAGGCAATAAGCATGCAAGAATAAAAGCCAAGACATAATTCATAATACCATAACCGATCTGAATACTATAAAGTAACTCAATGTATAACTCATCTCATCAATATCATTATCAACCACCACACTTAATCTGGAACAATATCCATAACATCATCTCCACTGCTGGACATAGTTCGGAACACATATCATTAATATCATAATCAATCATCTAGTCAAATTGGTATATATATATATCAATAACATAATCCATCGACTATGCAGTCAGTACTAGATTTACATATGTATATATATGTATATCATTGCATATCTAAAACTATAACTAAAAAGAGTGTAAATCCATAAATCTATTGATCGAGATAAACTCTGGGACTAAATCATCATAAAGGTGTAGAAAGGGATCGGTAATCTCTCACAACCAAAGTAAATAGTATTAACAAAACCATGGACTAGAATCAATCTTCGTCAAATCCTTAAAACACCATTTTAAATCCCAATGTGCATAAATCATCCATTAAGATGGTACCATTTCCATTATGAAAAACTTCGTTCTATGGTGAAAAGTGGGATTAAATCCCCTTTTAGGAAAAATAGTAGTAAATCATATTTTAATTGGAATCGTACCATTTACCATATTTAATGGTCATAAATGTACCTAATCTATGCATGCCATCATCAGTATTCAAACCATGATATAAGCATCAATATGTCAGTAAACTATGACCATACTCTTTACAAAGATAGAATACTTTTTGAAACCTAAACAATCAATATCATGAACATGGACTTGGTCCCAATAATATATCCAAATCAACTACAACATCATAATCATGGCCTTAGGCCCAAATGCATATATCCGACATAATAATAACTTCATGATTCAGGGAAAAACCATCACAACCCACCGAGTAATATATTAAACATTATACTAAAGGTTCATTAGTCTCAGCTATGCCTAAAATAATAACATGCGTATATGAATCTATAAGAGCCATAATACTTGGCCTATGGTGAGCCAAAAGGGCCCACTTCTATTCCTTGAAATCTTATTGACAAAATTCTAACCCGGTCTAGGATAAGGTGCCTTAATTCACGTTAGATGTAGAATAAGCCATAAATAGCCCTAAGTTGATAGTTCTTCCCAATCACAAGAACCCAAGTCAAACCCGTCCAAAACAAAAGAAACTAAGGCAATTTCTTTCCAAACATGGGTCATGAAGCCAAATCCACCTAAGACATGAGCAACTAAGACAATTTCTCCTAATTTATGATTTTATGATAGCCTAAATGGTCTACATAGAGCCAACCGTACTCTTCATGCTTCCAATAGCTAAATCTTATTCCATATCTAGAATAATATCATAGTCATGCTACGAATTAGCTCTCTATATAAGGGAAATGATAGGATCATAGAAGTATTCTAAGTATTTAAAATTAAGGGTCAAATACCCTTCTAACCCCAAACTCATAATTTAGGCTAAGTCAAGGTGTTCTATGCATGATCAACCCTAATATTCATATTTACATGCACTATGTAAAACACATCATCTTGTGAAGAAGAGTAGACATAAACCTCGATGTCGAACCGCAAAGCCTTGAATCATCCACAAAATATATGTCTTCACTCCATAGTCTTGAAATGACGAAACTCTATAAAAATCATTATCTATGAATCATTAGGAGTCAAACGAGACCCTTCTTGCCAAATAATCATTCGAGTCAAATTTTAGGTTAAGAACGAGCCCACGGGGCTTGTAAACTGAATCCAAAATCGAACCCACCACGAGTTCCCTTGAAGGACAAGAAAGTTGTGTTCAAAAGTTGAGCACAAATGGAAAACAATTTGGGTCTCAAATCAACCCTCAAAGTTTAGGAATTTAAAACCCTACTTTCAAATAATTTATCATGAATTTTGATGGAATTCAAAGGAAAAGTCAATGGGAACTGGCCAAAAAGAATTGGGCTAGCTTACCTTATCTTATTTGGATGATTCCCCACTCTATTACTCTCTTTTATATCTCAACTTTGTGTAAAAATGGTGGGAAAAAAAAGAAAAATTAGGTGGAAGAAGAGGATTAAGTATGGGGTCGGGAGTAACTATCGCAACCCTGATATCGCGATCGCAATCTGGCAAGGGTAAATCGCATGTGGCAATCGCAATTTATATGCATTGCCACTGTGATCTACCAAGACATAAAACACATGTCGTGATTGCAAATTATGGATTATCATGGTCGCGATTGCACCAGTGACCTGACGCACCAGATATTTAGCTAAGTATGGAATGAACTTTAATCGGGTGCTCAAAATTTGTTTGAAACCCCGAGCGCACAAAAAAAATCTATTATACCAAATTTGATGTTCTGGACTCAACAGAACCATCAAAACTTTAATTCGAGATCATTTCAACTAAATATGGGGCCCATACCTATAGTTTCATTTTCACATAATCCGCCCAACAACCCTAAATGAGTCTAAAAGCCTTGGGACCTTAACCAAGGGTCCCCCTAGCCTAAAATCAACATTCAAGAGTTTATAGTTCTGTTAGAATTGTCATCTGAAGTCATCTACTAGAAGTTTTGGTCTAAGACCAAATCCTAAACTGTGAAAGATCCAAAATAGGGAAATGAGCCTAAAATCCAAACAAAGTGTCTAATTACCAAAACAACAATTTCGGCAAGTGATAAATGACCTATAGTTGCTTTAGGAGGGCTAAAAAAGCAAAAAATGCATACAAATTGAGGAAATGACTAGAAGGGTCATTACAATAAACTTTCTTCGCAAAGATCAATGGATTAAAAGATCATTAAAACTCAAAAAGATGAGGTACTGGGCTCGCATGCTCTGAACATAACTTCCTAGATAAACTCCAAGAAGAGATAATACTTCTAAAGGATTTGGCCACAGGTATCCATTTTTAGCCAACTTCCTCACTTTACTTCTCAAATAACCAAAACTAGATCTCAACCGCTAACTGGCATCCAACTGAATTGAGGATGACTGATGCACGCAAATTCAAACCACAATAGATTGATACCACACCGATATCAGCACAATCAAATAAAGGCTCATCAAAGCCAAAGGAAAACCAAGGCACGAGTCTTGAAGCTAACTCCAAATCCATATATATACCCTTTTTTTACCTTTCCAAAGTTGCTATCAACTCCAAATCAAGCAGACACTCACCTAAGTTTTGTCCGCACAATCCCATCACAAAAAACTCAAAGAACTGAAGCTGATCCACTGATAATCCATATGGAAACCACGAGAATAAACCCATATGACTCCACCAGTACACACAAATATAGGCAACCAACATATGCAATCTATGCCAATGCTACAACTAGTTTGGATAATAATCGAAACTAAAATCCAAGAGACCAAAGCACAACTACTCATCACTAAATAATCTACTCTAGAATGCCCCACCAACCGAGAACAAAACCAAGGTGAATCCAACTCAAGCATACTACTCCCACTAAATATATTATCAAAAAATCTCAATGAAAATTGAAAACCCAAATTTAGCATTAAAGAAACCAATACTATATCCATGGGCTAGCATTTGAATACTCATCCACTATAATCTATCCAACTTAAGAAAATTGAATAGTTAACCATGGAAAAGGCTCAGTTAGCCTGTAGATTAAATCCTAACTAAGACAAATCTGAAATGAAGGACACACTCAAGCTCTATAACTCCAAGCTAAAATCTCAATATCAAGGCTAAATTGCTTGATCTGAACTACCTAACATAAACCTAAAAATAGGTAAGTATCCACACTCCAACTCCATCATAACCTTCAAATTGCCATTCTAAGGCACTAAATCTAAAACTAAGCCAATAAGTATGAACTAATGTCAAATACTTGAATCGACCTTACCATCTGAATCATACATATTCTTACTGAATCATGCTGAAATAGAAATTGAAATATAGTTGAAAAACAAAAATCACCATAGAGGATAAATCACCAGCGTAAATGCAAGAAATTACTCCATAACTGCAAGAGGGAATGAACAACCAAAACATACTCAAGAACTCACCAAGGCTACAACCCACACTCATAATGGTAAAAGCTCTAGCAAACTTGGACAAATATAACTTCAGCCAGAAATTGGCCAATCCAATACCCCATCTAGGCAACAAACACTCAATTCACCAACTTAGGAAATGACCACAAGAAGGTTCACCTATCTCTAACTCTCTAACTCTACTAGAACAAGGACCACATCACGACAAGAATAGAGTACCCAACTCTACACCAATACCAAGAGCAAACCCATCACAGGGAGATGAACACAACAAACCAGAAAGATAATCAAAAAAATTTTGACATCAATATCAAAACCACTATCAGGTGATGAACTAGCAAATAGAAAGACTGAACCCCAAACTAATCAACCTCAAAAATGGGCAATATATAGAGGGATAGCCAATGCAAAGACCTTCGCAACCCAAAAAGGCAAGTCCAAGAATACCATACTCAAGAACAAGAAATATAACTAAATTTTCAACTCTAGAACCATAACAGAACCATAGAAGGTCAACTTACCTTTGATACAATAATTTATTCAACAACTGGTCTAGCACAACCAATAAAAAAGGAAAACAACTAACCTTACCCTGCTGTAAGAGAGAAATCATCCAAACCATCTAGCTTCCCAAGTAACCAAATAACAACAGCAATATAAATATCAATATAAGGAAATAGGCGGTACCAAAATGAAAATTAATAGCAAGTACCACTTTAGGCCACAATAAGGCCAATATGCCAAGGTATATAGGACTCAAGCCAAATGCTACACCTATAGGGGAAACATCAATACATATCCACTACTAAAAGAAATCATCTATGGGTCTAGTCATATTAACTCTATATCAATGCACACAATAATTGATATAAACCTACCCAAGCATACAAATCATGGATGGGTACTAGAACCCCAATACATTCTAATAAAAAGGTAAAGGTAGGAAATAAAAAGGCATACTTATCACTGTAAAATCCAACATCACATGTCTGACATAACTGAGGGAGAGTAAATCTGAATAGGTCCAAACTTAAATGATCGACTAAATCATCAACTGAGGAGCTAAGCACACTATCTATGACTGAGGGTACCACAACACTATAAAACTGATCTAAATAAGTTGAATGACAAATAATCCCTATAGCGGGAATATTTTTTAGACCAGTGATCAATTTCTCTACAATCATAACAAACCTTTGAAGCTTTAACCTGGTGAGAAATATGAACCGACCCCAACAGGCTAACCAATTAATGCTGAGAGCACTCTACTATAATGACCTTCCTTCCTGCAGTCATAGCCTACCTCAGGAATATTAGGCTGGCAGGGAATACGTTCTAACTCTATATGAACATCTAACTCGCATCTGGGGCACTATCTAGACCAATGTCCTATCTCACCACAACCAAAATAAGCTTCTAGAATACTCTAAGATACTACCTCTCCTAATCCAAAATGGATGTCATGGCTTAAAGGCCCATACCAAAAACTCTATAAGGTATGATAAGAACTCTAATAAGACCTATAGTTTAAGATGTTACCCCTATAGGACCAATAGGCTGCAAGTTATGTTCACCTCTACTGGAAGAATACTCACTGCCAAATGGAATACCAATAGCACTGTACTGAGAAATGTCCTTTTATCACCACCTCTATAAGTCTCAATACATTCTCTCTCTATGGATCTCGTATAATCAACAACTTGAGAGAAGGAAGACCCAACTGCTATCAAACTCTTCATTGCCAAATGGAGTAGTAATACTAATCCTCTAGTAAATCCATGCACCATGTCCTTCTTAGAAGGATGTAGCATCATAATATGCATTGCCTACTCCAAAAACCCAATATCAAACTCAAAAATCTATAAGGAACCCTGATGAACACATATAAATTCAACTTTGGCCTGAGAACTGCTAGATAATCTAGATGTTATCCATAGCTGTGAGGGATCTACAAAAAGACACAGAAGCCCCGATGTTGAACCTCAAAGAGGTAAAATAGTCACAAGCTCTACTGGAGCCTCAGATGGCCCTAAATTCTATGGTTAAAGCTGAATATCTTTGATAATTATTCTTGGCACTCTAATCCCACACTGCACTAAAAATCTAGAGACGTATGTTGAAGTACCATCTGATGTTGCCAAAACTACACCTTTAATTAAAGGATAAAGAGGTCACTTTCAAAATATAGTAACCCAATTTAAGACTTTGGGTTTTGTTATTTCATTTTTGGGAGATTGATTCTACAATTTTGTCTATAAATCTCATGAATGATCTTATAACTATGAGCGGTCAATATTATTAGCTCAGGTTGTGGGAACCCTGGCTAAATAACAAAGTAGAGGAAGTATCAAGTCATTCTAGATAAAGATCCTTTCAAGTGTTAGCCCTTCGCTTACTTCTCTGGAGTCAACGATGCCGCTTTTTCCGTCACGGAAACTGCTCGCTGTGCCCGGGTCAAGGAGATTCGATTTGCTTGGTTGGGTTCTTTGCTTGCTTATTCCACTTCCGTCTACTGTCCCACCAACTGATCAGTGGGTTCATGCCGCACAGAAACCGAGACCTGAGAAGGAGGCTGTAGGAGAGAGTCCAGCATAACTGAAATCATCTAAGCTGACAAGGACCCAGAAAAGGAGGATGCTGAGGAAGAAGGTAATGGAATTGAAAATACAGACTGAAGCAGAGAAGAAACAGAATGTTGGTCTGAGAAAGAGAAGCCCTTTTCAGCAGGCTTCCAGCTTCAGGGGCTTGATCAGGATTCGAGGATGCTCCTTGGCTCTTTTGCTTCTTTCGAAGATCATGTCGAATCGCTCTCTCATACTCCTCATAGGTCAGCCCTGGTACCACAGAGGTCGTCGCCGCAGATGAGGGCGGATTCCAATTTGCTTCATTATCTTCTTCTTCGTCAGCGACTACTACTCGAGACCTACCCAGATGTGTGACGAATGAATAAAGAGGTATCACAGTGGGGCCTGTCTTCTGTCCGGTTCTTGGGTCCGGTCGAGCCTCTTTGAAATTACATCCCTGCCTCTCGTCTAACTCGAGTTGCCCCGCTCCTTTGGCAGTTAAAGTATTTATTCATTTTTATTAATTTCTTAATAGTGGCCAACATTGAGAACCTGCCTGTATTCATTATGAGCTTGATCGGGAGGTATAGATTGGGAAAAAAAGATCACAATAGTAATTTAGAGTTAATTATTGATATAAGCTTATCTACATTATCTAATTAAGATGATTATCTTTTATCAAATAACTTGAGACTCAAAGAGTGATAGTTAATTAGGATCTAAGATAAGGATTAGTAAAGCAACACCCTGAGACTCTAAAAGTAAAGGGTAAAATTTGTTAATGAGTCCATAAGACAGTTAATGGTACATAACTTATTACATTTTTCATTAAAGTTATTGGAATAGTTCTTATTACACGATAAATCTGCAGAGTTTGAGGTCAAGAGAAAACAAGTCTAATGTTTCTCTTAGATTGATTGCAACCAAAAGCATCCAGTTCTTGTTACTTTCTACTGTGTTAGAAAATTCCCCATTTACTTTCTGTACTGTCGGGTGATTTCAATAATTTCAAGCAATATTTCTAACGTATTCTCTGTGGGATCAACCCCAACCTTATTGGGTTACTATTTTAGACAGCGATTATTTTATCCTTCAATTGAAGGTGTAATTTGGGTAACATTAAAATTTTAGCACCATTGTTGGGGAATAATATTGTAGATACTGATTAGAGTTTTTGAAATTGTCAAGTTTGTTTTTCTATTCTTATTTAGGCATACGCTAGTATATGCCAACTCTTCTTGATATGACACCTTGTCCAAAGGAAGTGTAGAGTGATGAAGACTTCATTATTATTGATCCTTATCCTTTTGATATGGTGTGGTATTATAGGTGTATGGTATAAATAATGTAGGAACACAATAAGATCCTAATGGAAATATTGACACACCTTGCAAGCAAAAAAACATAAGCTTATTCCAAAGGTTGAGGGGTTTGGCTTGGATATTCACCACTTACAACTAGAGTTGAATGTAAAAGTTGTTGCGTGTAATGCTCAATAACTTAGTTATGGGTGGTGTAATACTAAAAAAAATTGAAAAGAAAACTTAAGGAGCTAAACTTGGAGTCAACAATTACTAATAATCTTATGGATAGTGTCACTATTAAAGAGAACATAATAGAGTTATATGGGGAAGTAGATTAGACTGCAATTACTGACTTGGGGTGTATTGGACCTCATTCGAAGAAATTTTCCACATTGTGTTTGGATAGTCAGATCTTGATTGAGCTATCTGAACCTGAAGAAGAATACAAGAAAGATGAAACATATGCCTATTTTTGTGAATTTGTTGAACCAAAATTAAAGAATTACATTCCTCACATAAGGGCTAAGGAGTACAATCACCTCGTCTATTGCTTGGGTCCTTTATTTTTATACCATATCCCCTTAAGCATAATGGGAAATCAGAAAAACAATTAGGGTAAAACTCATAAGTTCAAAGTGGAAAGAGAAAAATAGAGGCTAACTCTTGGGCTACCTTGATAAATTTTGAGTAATCAAGGTACCCATGGGCTTATTGGTAAATCTTGAGTAGCCAACATAGCCACGATATGTCATGACATTAAATCAGGCCTTTCTTAGGAGACCACCCAAGGTATTTTGTTGTTTGTATGTATTATTATGATTAACGTCTAATCTACACACCTATGGTGCGATAGGTATGTTTCTAACTCTCCTATTTTATAGTGGCCCAATGCATTGGGAACAAAGCATGTCTTAAGTTGAGCGTGGGGATACTTTTGGGTATTGATATCCTCTTAGAGTTTTTGTTGTCTTTCCTCTCTTCCCTGGAGTCCAGTTCTTAGTAAAGCTAGCATATTTAGGTGTATTGTGTTTTGTTTTGTGATGTTTTGTGTTTAACTAGGAGAAAAACGAGTATCTAAGGCAGTAGATATATTTTTTATTAATTTTTGAGAAAAATGATACATTTCTAAAAATTTGTTTTGAATTGTGTGATGTGCATATATATGTGACTATTGTGAATCTCGTTATGGCATTAGGATTAGGTACATGATAATCATATCTAATAATTTCGTAAATTGGATAGGTAGTAGCTTGTGATATAACCCTATGCCATATGTGTGAGATACTGCTTGGTTCCCTTCGTTTATTGAATCTATAACTTGTTCGATTAGTCTTGGCTAGGTGTAGGATAGCCGGTTAGGAAATGATCATAGGACACTCTTGAACTTATTCCACTTTTAGCCTAAATTACCTTTCATGTGTGAATAAGTATCCCTTAATCCCTATTTTGAGCCTGTATAGCCTATTTTTCTTATTACACCTTTCACCTTCTTATTTGTGTTATAGTAAACCTGTTTTGACCC
Organism: Capsicum annuum; assembly: GCF_002878395.1. Classification (NCBI taxonomy): domain Eukaryota; kingdom Viridiplantae; phylum Streptophyta; class Magnoliopsida; order Solanales; family Solanaceae; genus Capsicum; species Capsicum annuum. The sequence continues at coordinate 112,027,984 of NC_061114.1, forward strand.
TAGTCCACCTTGGACATTATGCACCTCAACTCGGGTAAATCGCCTATGTTGAGGGTGTTTATCATAGAGGTGCATGATGTAAAGTGGGTATGAAGAAGGGAAAAATAAGAGAAATAAAAGTAGGGTTGGGTGTGGTAGAAAAAGAAAAAATTTGAAAAAAAAAAAAAAAAAAGAATAAGAGAAACCACACCTAACGTAAATGTGTAATGAAAGAATAAAAGGGATAAATAAGGGTGGAATAAAGAGAAATTGGTCGATAAGTGAACCTAAAAGTAAGTGTAGTTCCAAGGAGGCATAGTCACAAAAATGTCCATATGTACCGTACCAGCCCCAAGCCTACATTACAAGTCGAGTAAAGTCCTATAGTGATTCTAACCCGACCATCTAAAAACTAAGGCAAAGAAAATAAGGGCAAGCCTATGGTATTTGATGCACATTTATTGGAACCTTTTTGTAAGCATGAGTCTCTCTTAATATGTCCCTATATTAATATTCATAATTCCATATAAGGGATTGGGACTTCTTTGATGTGACAACGCATGGGTTGTGTTGATAGATTGTTACATGTTTGGGTAGTGTAACTTATACATATGCATGGTTGTTTGTTGCTAATGTACTGCCATATTTTGATTCCCTTGTGTCACATTGTGCTTCATAGATATGCACAGTTGGTTTTAAAGGTATTGAACTTTGAGAGAATAATGTGTTTTGAGCTAAATTTGATGATTGACAGTCTTAGGTATCTTAGGTTTCTCTTGATTAAGCAATATCGTATTGCTTTCTTATGTTTTGTTGCTTGAGGACATGCACCATTCTATGTTGAGGGTCTTGATGTTCCATGGATTCATAGAACTTATGATACTTAAACTTGGATAATATGCATGTACTTAAGGCCATTTTGTTGGATTTGATGTGTTTTGGAGTGATTTTGTATAAAACTAGGTGTTGGATGCTAATCAAAAGAAAACAAAACAAAAAGTTTAAATGTGACCACCAACCACCTACTGGCAATAGGTAGAAAGGTAGGTTATAGAAAATAGAGTTCCAGAGAGTTTGAAGCCCTGTAATTGACCCTGGCACCTACTGTGGACCACGTACGGTCTGTAGGTACCACCTTTGGGCTATAAGTGGCTCCATAGGTGGTCACTTTTAAGCTTTTTGTTCTGTTTTCTTCTGGTTGGCATCCAACTCTGATTTTTCCACAAAATCACTCCATAAACACATCAAATCCAACAAAATGACCTTAAGTACATACATATTTTCCAAGATTATCATAAGTGCTATAATCCATGACACATCACCGTCTGCACCTATCGACAACCTCGCATTATACAACTAGAACAAAATGGAGTCAAAGAATATGGTTGAGGCTCATAGCAATATGAACACAAAATAAGGAATAAGGAAATGAATTTCCTAAGAATGACCTATATCCTTTCAAAGATAGGTTACGGACGTCTCCGCACTGATCCATAGGACTCTACTAAACATTTAGACCTTGTACCAACATACTGGTGAACCTAGTCTCTAATACCAATTTATCACGATCTAATTTCTCAGGTCATGATGGCGCCTACTATAACACACCAGTAGGCAAGCCAACTCGTAGTCCGAAACTACTAGTAACGAACTACCTAGAGAAATAAAGAAATAATGAGAAATAAACAAAATAACAGAATGAATTATATAAGATAGTACCAAAATTTGGTGGAATCAGTACAAGAGCTTATAATGTGATAAGATTAAAATATGAAGTACAAAATGCGTATACAGGTACGACCCATCTCAAAATACACCATAGATATAACTCTAATACATAAGAAGGAGGAATAGTAATACTTTGAACAATAAGAGCTCACCTTATGTCTTCGAACCATAGTTGCTCCATACGACGCACATAACAACGACGATAAGCCATACTAGCAATTGTCAATTGAGCTCCAAAGATAATGAAAATATACATAGTATATAAATTGAAATAGAAACTGCACCTAAATATTCGGCAACTACATAGTAATGTTAGTGAGATAATAAGGATAAACTATCCTACCAATATCCAAGGACTAATATAATAAGGCTAAGGAAGTATTATGGATGAACTATCCTATTCCAACCATACTCTGGAACCTCAACACTATATCATATATCTCTAGCCAAAGTATGAATAAAAGGTGAAAGAAGAATATAAGAGTATACAAAGCCAAGGAATGAATATACAATCTGAATAAATGAAGGAAGGAAAGGATAAACAGTAATGTCATAGAGACTTATTCATAGGCATACATATGCTTATAAACAAGGCTAACCCATGGTACAACCTGAATCATCACAGTAGCATCTCAAATCCCCCTAATTATTGTAGGACTAGTACTAAAATAGTTAGGGTCTCTAATCCATATGTATAAATATGAGATAATTATCTATAATAATGTAACTATAAGGTAATAGAACTAGAATCATACTTCCAATCTCAATACAAATCCAATCATTGTCACCCTATTAAACCAACAATACTAGCAATAACAATAATGATACAAGGTAACTGGATAGTCTAGAAAAAAATACCTAATTGGGCCTTTCATAAACCACCACTGTCATAGACTCAAAGGGTTCAATCAACACTCAAAAAATAACAGTCTAAGCCTCCACCAATGAAACCCCCCATAAGGCTAATAGATACAAGCTCCACATAACATATTGCAACCAGCACTCATACCTATACCTACGCAACCCCCCATAAGACTGATAGATATAGGCGCATACTGGTGATAGGCAATGTGCATGCAAGAATAAAAGCCAAGACATAATCCATAATACCATAACTGATTTGAATACCATAAAATAACTCAGCATATAACTCATCTCATCAACCATCGAACTTAATCCAGAACCCATATCCTTAACATCATCATCCATTACTAAACATAATTTGAAACTCATATCATCAATATCATCATTAACCACTGACTCAAATTGATAAATATATATATATATATATCAATAACATAATCCATCGACTATGCATTCAGTACCTGATTTACATATGTATATATATGTATATTATTGCATGGCTAAAGCTGTAGCCAAAAAAAGTGTAAATCCGTAAATCCATTACCCAGGACAAACTCTAGGACTAAATCATCATAATTGTGTGGAAAGGGGTCGATAATATCTCACGACCGTTATGAAGAAATCCCAATGTGCATAAATCATCCATTAATATGGTACTATTTCCGTTATAAAGAAATCCATTTTAAGGTGAAAAGTGGGCTGAAATCTCTTTTTAGGAAAAATTGTAGTAAATCATATTTTTGTTGGAACCGTACCATTTACCATATTTAGTGATCATAAATGTACCTAATCTATGCATGCTATCATTAGTATTCAAACAATGAAATCATAAGCATCAATATGTCGGTAAACTACGACCATTCCCTTTACAAGGATGGAATACTTTTCGAAACCAAAACTATCAATATTATGAACATGGACTTGTGCCCAATAATATATCCAAAACAACTACACCATCATAATCATGGCCTAAGACCCAAATATGTATATCTAGAATAACCATAACTTTATGATCCAGAGAAAAACCATCACAACCCAGTGAGTAATATATTAAACAATATACAAAAGGTTTGTTAGTCTCAACTATACCTAACACACTAACATGCATATATAAATCTATAAAAGAAAACACAAGTCTTGGCCTTAGTTAAGCTGGTAGGGCCCACTTTTTTTCCTCGAAATCTATTATAGAAAAACTTTTATCCCGGAATAGGCTAAGATGTTTAAATTCACTTCTAGGTGTTGAATAAGCAATAAATAGCCCTAAATTGATAGCTATTACCAATCATAAGAAACCAAGTCAATCCCACATAAAATAATAGCAACTAAGGTAATTCCATTCTAAACATGGGTCAAGAAGCCAAATTCACCTAAAATGTGAGTAACCAAGACAATTCCTCCTAATTTAAATTTTCACGATAGGCTAAATGGTGTATATAAATCCAATCATACTCTTTCTAATTCAAATACCTAAAGCTCATTCCATATCTAGAATAACATCATCGCCATGCTATAATTAGCTCCATCTATAAGGAAAGTGATAGGATCATAGACGTATAGTAAGTATTTCAACTTAAGAGTCAAATACTCTTCTAACCTTTAAACTCACAATTTAGGTTAAGTCACGATGTTCTACCAACGATCAACCTTAAAATTCATATTTACATTCAATATATGAAACTCAACATCTTGTGAAGAAGAGTAGACAGAAGCCTACCTCGACGCTAAACTACAAATCCTTGAATCATCCATAAAATATCTGCAATTACTCCACAATCTCAAAATGTCACCATGCTATCAAAATAATAATCTACATATCATTAGGTGTCAACTGAGAGCCATATTTCCATATAACAGGTCAGGTCAAATTTTAGGTCAAGAATAGGCCCATGGGAATGGAAACCAAAATTGAACCCATCATGAGGTTTCTTGAAGGACTAAAAAGTTGTGTGCAAAATTTGAGCACAAATGGAGCACACTACGGGTCTCAAATCAAACCTAAAAGTTGAGGAATTTAAAACCCTAGTTTCTAATAATTTACCATGAATTCAGATGGAAATCAAAGGGGAAATCAATGGGAAATGACCAAAAAGGATTACGCTAGCTTACCTTAGATTATTTAGATGATTCCCCACGCATTTAAACTCTTTGATCTCTCAACTTGGTATAAAAATAGTTGAAGGAAAGAGGGAAAATTGGGTTGAAGAAGATGACTAAATATGGGGTCGGGAGTCGCTATCGCAACCCTAATATCACGATCGCGATCTAACAAGGGTAAATTGTATTTGGCGGTCGTGATTTATGCCCATTGATATCATAATTTACCAAGATATATAATGTATATTGCAATCGCAATTTATGGCTTATCACGGTCGTAATTGCACAAGTCACCTGATGCACCAGAATTTTAGCTAAGACTGAAACAAACATTAACTGGGTTCTCAAAATTCATTTGAAACCTCGAGCGTGCAAAAAATTATGCTACCATACCTAATTCAATGTTCTAGGCTCAATGGAACCATCAAAACTTTCATCTGAGATCATTTCGCCTAAATATGGGACCTATACCTATAGTTCTATTTTTCACATAATTAGTCCAATAGCCCAAAACGAGTTACCAATGGTCCCCCTAGACTAAAATCAATATTTTAGATATGATGGTTCTTTTGAAATTCTCATCCGAGGTCATTTACTAGTATTTTTTATTCGAGACTAAATCCTTAACAACGAAAGCTCCAAAATAAAAAAATAGTCCTAAAATCCAAACGGACTGTCCGATCATGAACCGACAGTTTCGACAAGTTATAAATGACCGATAACCACTGTGGGAAGGCTCGAAATACTGAAATACAGTAAAATTAAGGAAATGGTTGGAGGGTCATTACACCCATACCCCCTCTTTCAAGGATGATATGGGTTCAAAGGTCATTGGAGTTTGTAACCCCCAATTTTAGTCAAATCATGGAATAAATTCAAAACCCATAATAAATAACTAATTAAGAAGATAAATAAACAATACCTATGCAACCAATCACAATCTATTCTAGCATAAACCCAAGAATGAAGAATTAGCTACTCATAGAGAGAGAAAGTAAAGATGTACCAAAGTTTTCATGAAATTGATTCATGAAAAATAAATAAAATAAAGATACAATCTTTGATTTTTGATAAATCTCCAACAAAAAGTGTTAACCCTTCACTTGGAATCACTTTGATATGTTTTTCACTCCAAAGTAATACCATAATGTTCCAAGATAATGAAAATGAACTAAAACCCCAATTTAAGCCTCAATTTCACATTTACCTAATATTACAAAAATGTCACCTTGCTTTTGATCTTCTTAGGAAAATCTAAAACAAATAGAGAGCAGATGGAGAGTTAGCTAATTCAAAGCAAATCCATAGTAGATTAAGAGCAGATGGGGTTGTTTTTGTCATTTTGGCCACTCGCTTGAGTGGGTGGCTTTTTGACACACCCATGTGGTATTTAGTGCTCTTTGATTTTGTATTACCTCTCATTAAATTGGACAAAAAGTACTAATCCTTCACTTGGGAATCACGCTCATATGTTCTTCACTCTAAAGTAATACCATAATGTTCCAAGAAAATGAAAATAAGCTAAAACCCCTATTTAAGCCTCAATTCCACATTTACCAAGTATTATAAAAATACCATCTTGCTTTTGATATGTTTGAGAAGATCCAAAGAAAATAGAGAGCAGATGGATAGTGGATCCATCGATAATGCAAAGCGAATCCATAGCAGATTGAAAGCATATGGGGTTGTTTTTGTCATTTTGGCCACTCGCTTGCATGGGCAGCTTTCTGACACACCCATGTGGTCCTTAGTGCTCTTTCATTTCATATTAAACCTCTTGTTGACATTGAACGACTTGCTCATCTTCATTTTTAAACCTTTACCTGCACAAATAAGCATTAAGCATAAGATTAATATCAACTCAATAAAAATCATGATAATTTAAGCTTAAAAGGTGCTAAAAAGTCTTCAAATTGATGACTTATAAGCGGGTGGGGTAGAAACTCTAAGGTTTAGGCAAATCTTACTTGGGGAATCATTTCTCTTTAGAGTCATTTTAGAGAAAGATTACTTGTTTGAGAAATTCTTTCCCTTAAGGGTGTAAAAGAGAATTGCTGGTTGTTTTGGATTCATAATTGAAGGTTTTAGCTTTCATAATGACTATTGGTAATTAGTTTCTTTCTTGTGTCATTCTATCCTAAGAAAAGAGTTGGATATACTCTTAAAGTTTGTGATATAGACCGATATATTTATCATCATATAAATTTTATTGAAATTAAATTTAAGATATATTGATCCAAATAAATATTGTGGATTAATATAGTTGGTTTAATTATTTAAGTCCAATAAATATAAATTCAATTAAGGTCTAATTTTTGTTGGGCTGGTCCATCAATTTCAGCTGCAAATGATGACCTCATTTTACTAATCCCAATATGTCATCTTATTTTAAAGGCCTAATTTGGTGTCACCTGTCAAATGAAAAGGCTTGCCAACTCAAGTAAGAGAGCCGATATGATCATGCCACATGTCAAAATGATGCAGCATGTACGACCAAATTTAAGGCCAATAAAAATATGTCACGCATACAAGTTGGCATATTCCAACCAATTAAATATAGTCATGTCAATTTGATTGGCCAAAAAGAATTTGTACTTACGATAACTCTTTCATCTTAAAACAATAAATAGGGGTCTTAAAATTCAGAAAAGGGACCAGAACTCTAACAAGAAACCAAATAGATCTCGTGGATTAAATACCATAGATTTCTCTACAAGTTAAAGCATTCAAGTTCATATATAACTCAAAATCAACATGAAGATTCAATATCAAGATCAAAGGCCCTTGAACTCAAACAAAAGTTAAGATCATGACCACCAGATTCAAGATCAAGCTCAAAAGCCCTTATATTCAAGTACAAGTCAAGATCAAAACCATTAAATTCAATATCAAACTCAAAAGCCTTGGATTCAAATATAAGTCAAGCTCGAGTTTAGCAAGATTCATGATCAAGGGAAGTTGTGAAGGGAAATCAGCTCCATGGTATAAGCTATATTGGTTATGAAGGGATTTAACCATAAAAAGGGAGTTGATTTTGATGAGATATACTCTTTAGTTATGATGATTTTATCCATTCATTTAGTTCTGGGCTTAGCTACAAGTCTAGATTTAACGGTTGAGCGGATGGATGTTAAAACTGTCTTTCTCCATGGTGACTTAGATAAAGAAATTTATATATAGCAACACGAAGGTTTTGAAGTCAAGTTAAAAGAGAATTATGTTTGCAAATTGAAGAAGAGCTTGTACGATTTGAAACAAGCTCCTAGGCAGTGGTACAGGGAATTTGGTTCCTTTATGAGTCAGCAGGGCTTCAAGAAGACAACTTCAGACCATTGTGTTTTTGTACAAAAATTCTCTGATGGTGACTTTATTATTGTGTTACTTTACATTGATGACATTTTTATTGTTGGTCATAATGCTTTCAGGATTCAAAAGATGAAGCAAGAGTTTAGTAAGTCTTTTTCTATGAAAGACTTAGGACCAGCAAGGCAGATTCTTAGCATGCAGACTATTCGTGACAAAAAGACCAAGAAGTTTTGATTATCACATAATAAGTACATTCATAAAGTACTTCGAAGGTTCAAAATGGATAAGGCTAAGGTTGTCAGTACACCTTTAGCTATGCACTTCAAATTGAGCATGAAGTAGTGTTCTTCTAATGATGATGAGAAGGAAGATATGAAGAAAGTCCCTTATGCTTCAGTCGTTAGTAGTTTGATGTATGCAATGGTTTGCATAAGACTGTATATTGCTTATGTTGTTGGTATTGTTATCCATTTTCTTTTCCAATCTGGGAAGAGAATATTGGAATAATGTGAAGTGGATTATGAGATATCTTTGTAGCACTTCTAGTCTGAGTTTGTGTTTTGGTACAAGGAAGCCTATTCTTTATGGTTATACTGATTCAGACATAGCTGGTGATGTTGATACCTGCAAGCCTACTTCAGGGTATTTGGTTACTTTTATAAGGGGAGATATGTCTTGACAATCTAGATTGAAAAAATGTGTTGTTGTATCTACTACAGAAGCTGAGCTTATTGCTGCCATTGAAGATTGTAAAGAATTGCTTTGGATGAAGATATTCTTAGGGAAACTTGGTCCTTCTCAAAAGAGGTATGTACTTTTTTGTGACAGTCAAACTGCTAGACATCTTGGCAAGAATTCTACATTTCATAGTTGGTCTAAACAAATCGATGTGAAATACCATTGGATTTGAGATGTGTTGGATTCTATATTGATTGAAATTGAGAAGATTCATACAGATGATAATTGTTCCAACATGATGACTAATGATTTGCCAAGAGGAAATTTTGAAGATTGTTCCATGGGCATTGGAATGAAGGTCTCCTCCATATAATTAGGAGGAAAAAAATTGTTGGGTTATAGGTCTTTTTCCCTGTCTATGTGGATAAATAAAGCTCAATTTAGACCAACCCACTTCTTTCCATATGCCCATTACTATGGGGCATATATATACATCCCTTTGGATATTATTTCACTATCACAAAAGAGTTTTTCAGCAGCCAAAAGAGAATTTGATAGTAGATTTTCGTCCAAAAATTTCAGTCACAACTGTCAACTTCAAATTGCAATTTTCGTTTCGTTTCTTATCTGATTAAGCTGATTTTTGGATAGATTGTTCCTCTCATCTTTAGGAACTGGTGGAGGTGAATTTGGTGGCCTGTAAATCCTATTTTTCATTCGTGAATAGTAGCTGTGATTTGGTGCTTTTGCTCTTTTTTATTCTCTAGTTTTTGAGTTGTGGTTTATGTGTTGTTGCTCGTAGTTTGGCGCTTGTTTTGTGACCAATTTTGGAGAACAATATCGTAACTCTTGGTTATTATAGTGGAGGTTTGGTCCCGTGAATTTTTACTCTTCACATCGAAGGATTTTTCATATAAATTTGGTGTCTCTGGTGATTGGTTTTGTTCTTGTCTTACTGTTTTGTGTGGTTGATATATTTTCCGCCTATTCTTTGTTTTACTTGGGTTTGCATGGCTCCTCTTGGTTCAAATTGAAACGTAAAGTTTAGACTTGGAAATTTTTTCGCTGCTACCCTGTTATGCACTTTGATAGTGCCCTTACCGCTTTGCCAACATTACCATCTTTTGGGTATTTAAACCTAATGGATCGTACATATGAGCTCCCATCTTGATGAGTCTACCTAATACAAAACGAATTGACTTCACTCTTTTGGGATCTATGCTTTAAGGACCAAACCTAAGGATCCAAGGCTTAATCATCCTAGGGAAGCAAGTACGTGATTGGAGGATGGAAGGAGCTACATTTGATAATATCACCCAAGAGAGTATTTGCAACATCGTATTTGGATGATAGCATGGGGACACGGGAGAGCATATGTGCTAACATATGGCCATTTGACATTAGGGGTCACTTTTGGACCCACTTGATATTTAGGGTCACTTTTGGTCCCACCTTGTAATAGGTAGCCAATTGCTATAAATAGCTAGGTTTTCCATCAATTTTAGATAGTTGATCAATGTTAAAGAGAGATACACTTGCGAGTGTTTTAATCTTATTGGGAGTGTATTAATTGATGAGAAATGTAAGTTGTAAGTGTATTAATTCCACTCAAGGTATTCGTAAGAGAATTGGTGCTTGTAATTGGATTATGTTTGAGGGCCTCAATTTAGTGTATTGTGGTCTGCCTATGGTCCTTCTCGTGTGTCATTCTATCTATCCTTAACTTTTCTTGTTTCATTTTCTATTGTTTCATTGTGTTTATGTTTCCGTTTCTTGGGTTTCCATCTTCGTACTTTCATATTGTATCATTTGGTATCAGAGCCGAGCTTAATTTCGTTCCCACTAAGTCAATCTTGGGTCAATTTGTATTGAAAAATCAAAAATCCCAAAAAACATTTCACTATTCACATTTTTGTCGTTACGTCATATTTTGAGTGTTTAATTTTGTTGTTTTCTTGTGTTTTTAGTGTTAGATTCTTGTTCCCTAACACTATTAGAGTCTAAACCTTGAATTTGAGCTCAATCAGAGCTAAATCAAAGGATCTAACACTACTAGAAAAATGGGCTATGACGACGGTTCTCGTACCATCTTCATTGCTACCATAACCATCCTAATAGACCTATAGCGACGGTTAGAGAACCGATACAACTGAAGGCATTACAATAGATCATAGGCGACGGTTAAAAAAAACGGTCGCTAAATCTCGATCTTTAGCGACGGTTATTTACATTGACCTATCGTGACGGTTGTTATGATGTTGGGACGGTTCCAAACCGTTCCTATATATATACTATAGGGACGATTATAAGTATGATAAGGCGACGGTTATGAGGCTATCGAGACGGCTTTAAACCATCCTTATATATCTACTATAGCGACGGTTTATTACATGTTGGGACAGTTTTTAACCGTCCCTACAAAACTTATTGCGACAATTTTTAAGCTACTACGACAATTTGATTTATATTGAATGGCTACCTATTGTGACAGTTATAAACCATCCTAAAAGCTTTATAGGACTGTTATTTTGTAAGCTATTACGACGGTTCATCATGAGCTATAGCAACGATTAATTTTGGCTCTAGGGACAGTTATTTTAAGCTATTACGACAATACTATTTTATGCTATTGCAATGATTTTATAAAGCAACCATAACACAAAAATGTACATGTATATTAATCATCAAGAGTACCAATAACTATTAATTCCCAAAATGTCAACCAATAAGAAACCAAATATTTTTTGACCATTCAAAAAATTCAAAACACAACACAAGTTTTGAATGTTCAAAAATAAAAGATGTTTGAAACTACGTATACTCGGTCAAATGTGATCGATCTCAATCAACACATACACAAGTTTTTCCAACAGCTAGTGTGACATGAAGCCAATGTGATCGAGCTCTTAGCTCAGGTCTAATTCATCAATTTCGTTCCCACCATCTTTTAAGTCATGATCACCTACAATAATAAGAAAAACAAAATTAAAATTGAGCAACAAACTACACAAAAACAACAAAAGTTGGCATACTATCTAATAATGAACCATTATTCTCCAATTACAGAAATGTAAACCACTAATGAATTTTTTGTTATTTAAAAAAAAAGGACATAGTGTAATCACTAATATTGCTGAAGTCACCATAGTGTAATCACTAATATTGCTGAAGTCACACAATTAGTTAAAGCATACATATAGAAAATTCTTGTCTGGTCCCAACTGAGATGTAATGTTGTATCTTTACAAACACCGTAGCATAGCTACACATACTGCTAGTTGTCTAGCATACTTAAAAAACTAAGAAACGTCTAACACTAAGTTAACACGGTACTTAGGGATCACTATCGAGCTTACTATCTCTTGGAAAACAACCTACAAATTTCAAATAATAAAAACTTCTGTTTTACCGCAAATATTTTATTGCTATACATGCTTTCTAGTTTCTTCGAATACCAACATGTTCGCCTAGAGAGCATAACCCAATTGTCTAACAATAGGAGTACCTTATTAAAGAGGTTTTCTACTGATATACATGTTTTCTCTATGAACATGTTCGTCCAAAAAGGCATAGTACACAGTTCTCTCCATGACCTTAAGATCATTCAACAATTATGAAGTCATTATTTAAAGAAATATAAGTTAACCCATAAGAAGAAACACACAGTATAGTTTAACATCATTTTAAGGAAGGATTAAGAAGGAATTCTGGTGATATAATCTTAACACATTCCAAACTCAATCATGTACATATGACTTGAAAGAAGGATTACATGCATCATTAACCCATGAAATTTTCGAGCATGGTCTTATTTACTAGATTTGCTCTAATAGCACCAGTATAAGCAACTTCTTCAGTGATACTTGTTGATACTAGCCCTTATGGTGCACAAAAGTTGCTACCAGCCCTTATAGAGTTGTATAGTATGGAGAACAATCAGGTAACTTTGAAATTTCATGTTGTTAAAAACAAGTATAAGTGGGAAAATGGAAGGAAAACACTATTTATAAATGATCATGGGCTAGAACAGGGTCCAAATAAAGATCTATTTCCTAAATTTTACAGATTCATTACAAGGTACTCTATAAGTATATCAGTATACTCAGTAGTAGTCCTGCATATCAGTATACTCACTAGCTAATCATTCATTTAATAGTTATGTTGTCTATTCTTCTCAAAAGGAAGGACTACGAACAGAAATCAGAAGACAAACTTTGGCATTAAACTAAAAGCATAACCAAAACTCCTAATCATAATGAGGCTCAAAATTAATTCGAAACATTCCAGCTTACACCACTCGTTATTAAATAGCTTTGAAGAATTCAAATTATTTTAATTATTCAGAAATTTGAATCTCAATATGATGTTTCCTATGCAAAATTAACTTTCAGCTATTACTTTAATATCAATTACTTTAATATTTTCTTTCAGTACAACTAATGTTATGTAAAAGTCAATAGACATTTTAAACTTCTATCCAGTCATATGGCATTATATCATTGAACTGCAACTTTTAGTGCCACAATGACAGCCATGTTATGATATATGGCGTTTTCTTATTTTGCAGACAGCGAGAGCAACAATCAAGGTTCTTATATGTGTCTACTAAGCAAAATGACAGCCATGTGTAGCAGCCTATATTTCTTAACCATCTAGTATCACAAGTATACTGAAAATAAGCTCAAAAATTAATCACATGCTACTAAACTGACCTCAAAGTGTGGTAAATAATCAGTTTGAGGTATACACCAGCTGAAGAGCAGTATATGTACCTGAGGTTTATAGAAATAGTTAAATAAATTGATAGTTGTCAAGTGTTCAACCAGCAGCTTCAGGCGGTCACTCTGAAAATGTTTACAAGATTCTGTTAGACAAACAGTAACTATTGAAATTCTCTATCTATTCTAAGCAGTTCTTATATGTCTGTGAAGTGAGAGTTTACCGAACTCATTTTGCAAAAGTTGAAACTTTTTATCTCTTTTATTCAATACAGCAATCTTGATTTAAAACATGCAGATATTGAAGCAAGCAAAGAGATGACACAGAAAAAGCCTTCTTTTGACAGACAAATCATTCTCATCAATTACACTCATTTGTGCATTCTCTTAGAAGTGTAAACAAAGCTCTTTCAAGATAGACTGAATCTGGTCGACAACAGCTGCATATTGGTTCGTCCTCTCTCTTTTTCTCCTCTTCATCTCTTCTAGCTGAAGCTTAATAGCCCCAAGCTCTTCCTTCAAATTTTTGGTACTCTTCTATGTAAGGAAGCTCCCGATGTTAAAAAAGTTCTACATACCAAGCAAAAGATCCTAAAGTTTTATTGAATGCTCCAAAGGAGAGATTTTTGTTTGTCTCTAACCTGCCTAGAGTATGATGATTGTTCTCCTAATGTTGTACATATCTTTGCAAGTTCTGCTTCAGAGCTTGCAACAGCTTGCTGCAGTTGAGCCCGGCAACAACTTGCCTGATTCACTTTTCTTCAATATACCTCCAGGCACTCTTTTTGAAGTTCAAAAAGCATCTTATCTCTTTCGATATCTGGCTCTCCTATCTCATCCCATATTTTTTGATAAAATAAAAGGTAACAGACAAAAAATAGTAGAGTCTCAGAAGACAATCTAAATCTTGTGTTTCTTAATAAGAATTGAAGAGCCTAGTTTGAGCAAACCTGCATCTCAGAGAGAAGAGAGCCACAAGTTGTTTCCATATGCAAAGGCTTCTCACTTTGGCAGTTATGCATGTTGAAGCATTAACACCTTCAGAAAGAGAAACACTATAAAACTAGCTAAACGCAGTCCAGAAGCACCGAGATTGAATTTATATGACCTACATAGGAAAATCCAGCTAAATTTAGAATAAAATGTTGCAGTATTTTCTATTTAGCACCCTCCAACCTTAAAAAAGAAACAAGTACAAATACTTCTAACAACTAAAGAGTGAACCTTTTTTCCTTGTTACAAAAGTTATGATAATAAGAAAACTCTTGATACATAAATTATTTGGAAATCAAAACTAACTCAGTGAACCCTAAATCCCATTTTCGTTACTTACAACTCTTAATCCCATAACAATCCCAAGAAAAACCTCTTATTCTACTTCCAATTTTATCCGCGAACAATCCTAAACTTCCAATTATATCCATACCCTTGAAGCTCAAACCAAGAATGAAATTGTTACTTACAAGAGAACCGCGATCCTGTTGAACAACGCTCTATTGTGCTTCCAATTTTATCCTGAAAGTTGATTTTGAGTCAAGTTGATTTTGACATCCAAGGCTGCAATTTACTCGAGAAAGAAAAAACCCTACACTTGGGAACAATTTACTTAAGAACAAACCTCAAGTTGCCAATCGATCCAAGCCCTCAAGAATCAACCCAGCTAAGTTTTTTGCAGAACAAAAACTTTCTCAACAGCAGTCTGTCATACCAAGAAACGTTTTACGCATTAATATATAGTTAAACATAAATATAGTTCAATTAGTATAAATTGGGTTTCAATCGTAAGTGCATTTATCTAATCACGAGTATATGAACCACCATACCAATTAGCTCGTATACAACAAACATATTCGAGTCCATAAACAGGAAACAGAAATTAACAACCAATAGAGATGAAAAGCTGCAAAACATCTAGGACACGACTTAACAGTTTGTCGGCTAACGTTTTTGTTACTTACACACAAACAAAACAAAAAGGAATTTCAGACGAGAAGCATTATTGAAGTGCCTCGCGAGGAACAATTTACTCCAATAATTTACTAGGTGTAGAATCCCTGATTATGGTCCAGGTATGCAGGACAGCCATCGGAAAAATCACTTTTGCTTACACCAACAAATGACCTATCATACATTAAGGGGGTCGTTTAGTTGGTGGGATAAGGAAAATAATCCCAAGATATTCCATGGAATTATTTTCTCGTACATTTGGTAATGGGTATTATTTAGTCCCGGGATTATTTTATCCCATCATTTTAGTATAGATGATGGGATAAGTTACTATCCCATATAGAAGCGGGATAAATAATCCCATGGGATATCCTTTGTCTATCCCATCCACCAACCAAATGACCCCTAAGGGCAAATCGACAGGTAGAAGAGTAACCCTTCAGGCTATCTAGTTATCACCACAATGTAAAGAAAACAGAAAGATACGCACATCGGACATACTACAGAAGCACATATCACTTCCTAGTTTCTACGTCCCTTTCAAATTTAGATGTGAAGCAGATGAACAGTTACTGAATATATTTAGTTCTGTTACTGAATCTATTCACCTTTATACAGTACTTTCACCTGCAGAAAGGGGTAAATGCAACAAAACCGATTAAGAGAACAAGATCCACTTAAAAATTCTTTCAATTATGAAAAAAAAAAGCACATGCAAGGTAAATTACAAACAATAGGTTCTTGATTCTTAAATGCAAATGGAGAATACCGATTCCTTCAACGGAGAATATCGATTCCTTCAACGGAGAAATAGCAAAGCTCGGAGAAAATCAAAGCTCAAAAATAGCAAAACTTGAAAATCACAGATATTGTACTCGAATCAGAGACTGCTCCTTACTGATTCCTTCAACCGAGCAGTTTCACACCAAAATATACCAAGTAAAGCATCAATTTCACAGAAAACACCTTAGTAAAGCAGTCTACAAAGACGAGTTCCCGGAGTAATAGCGAAGAGAAGAGTTCAGCAAAATCTACTAAGCATAATATCCACTAAGAATTAAGCAAAATCTACGTATTGAAGATGTGAGATGTGAGCCGTTCTTTTTTTTTTTTTGCGTATTGAAAGATCCAGGAAAGAATGGAGAATTGGGGATTGTCCTAACCCGAAGACCCAGTTTTTGTTTTGTTCTTTAATAAATTTACTTAATTCCCGGGTAATATTTTAATGTTGGAGGGAAAATTCCCGGGTGACATTTTTTATCAAAAAAAGGGTCCGAATAAAATGTCTATAACGACGGTTTATATAACCGTCGCCACACATTAATCTATAGGGTCAGTTATATACATTAGACAAAGGTTAATATTATATTTTGTCCTAACACATGAGATTACAATATGCGATGGTTATATATCTGTTATGATATATATTTATTAGGACGGTTATAATAACCGTTACCATAAATATAACTATTGGGACAATTATAATAAGGCTTATGCAACGATTAACTTAACTTATATTATTGTCATAATATCTATTGGGACGGTTGTAACCATCGCTATAGCTTTTCTATAGTAACGGTTCTAATAACCATTACAACAGGGTGATTTATTAGGACGGTTAAATCAAACATGTGACGGTTATGTTAATTAATTGTCCCATTAGACATGGTCACATTATTCGACGGTGATAACCGTCACTGTAGAGTATCTATAGCGACGGTTATAGAACCGTCACCTAAACTATTGTTACCATAGCCCATTTTTCTAGTAGTGTACCATTGTTGAGAAGCTCAAGTTTAAAGATTGAAAGTGGGTTGGAAATCTGAAATTTTTGGTTAAGAATTTGAGCAAAATGATGCTTGGAACGTCATTAGGAGGTGCAAAAGAGCTTAGGTTCAAAATTTCATTGCATTTCGAGCAAGGGTTGAAGAGTTAGAGATTTTCGAGTTCTTGATGTTCTTGAGGAATATTCAAAACTTCATCTTGAATTTTCTTCAAAATTTGGTGTTTGCTTCTCAAGAAAAGGATGTGGAAAAGTGTTAGTACAAAGCACTTTTTGAAGATCCAAGAGAATATTCCAAAGAGAGGATAAAAGGGGGGCCATTTGAAGTACAAACGGTACAAGTGCAACCTGTGGGATGGGTGAAGCACGCCAGACCTGCACTGGGTGTGTGGCTGGTCTACTGCAGCATTCCAAACATAGGCCAAACTACTAAATTAACACACACCTATGTCCATCTTGCGCCCACACTTCAAAATAGTCCCTTTGATCTTGGGTTGCGCCTAGGGTGCTTTGGCACACCTCCAACGCACATGAGTTTCTCCCCAAACGTATCTCAAAAATATTCCAACCCTCATTTTCTCAAGTTCAATCCCATAAATTCATCTCTTAATTCCTCTTTTCATCTCTTTGATTCTTAACACTAATTAACAACTAATACTCAAACTACTTAGTTGTTTAATTAGTTCTTGTATGTTCTTCTTTTGTGTCTTAATTCCTTTTTTTTCTTTCAATTATCTTTTGATTTTTTCTTAGTTTAACTCTTGAATTCATGTCCTTACTTCTTAATTGAGTCAATTCTTTTACTTTAACTGATTCATCCATAGTTGTTTCATCTTTTTTTCATCTTATACTAAGAGTTATGGGTGGAGCAACCCTTGATACTCTTATGGAAGCTCTCATAGGAATGCAACGAATAATGGATAAAATAAATGGAACCATGATATGTATTAAAAATAGGTTGGCAAACATGGATAACCGACTCATTAACCTAACAACAACCACTACACTGGGGTTCATCCATGAAAATTGTACCACAAGACCTCAAGAACGTGTTCCCTCAACCCAAACAAATACAAACCAAGATCGACAAGACATTGTTCTGCTAATCAAAATCTAATTGTACAATGATTATGTCATGACCAGAACCAGGGCATGGACGTGACGGTCATCCCAAGTCCATCGAAGATTGGAGACTGCCCCCTAAGTATATTCAAATACAACTAAGAACACCTAGTAGCGAATGAAAACCAATATAAGACAAAATGTAATAAGAAATCCAAAAAGAATTTGTATCGGATCAACATTAGGAAACGTCTACAATACCCTTGTCAATAGAATCCACAAAGCCTCTAACAAAATCGAGTACCAATAAAGTATCGAGACATGCTCCCAGCCATAGCCAAAATAAATCTAAAATAAAGTCAAAGACATAAGAAACCAAAACATGAATGAAATCTTCCGAATTATGAAAGCTTACCACTTCAAGTCAACTCATTAACTAACCACGAACACCTGATCACTCTGCAGGAAAGGTAGTCTAGCTTCGGACCCTGCATCACGTGGGGATACAACCTCTGAAGATGGTTAGTGGTTGGAGCGCTAGCATGTAATTCAGGTATAAGGGAACAAGTAATACCATGTCATAACCGTAGTAAAATCCACATGCACAACATGTACATACATACATATATATATATATATAATATAACATGATGCGGATAGAAAACAAGGCTTACCATGAATGTTTAAAACATTAACCTGAACTGTGTAGCTTAACTGTCATATAATAGTACCCATGAGCTAAATAGGCCCCAGCACTCACCCCCTGGTTGGCCCCAGTGCGTGTAGTTGAATAAGCCAAAGAATAATCTCATATATATAGACGGGGGACTCGAACCTCCCAATCATATACAATGGTAACTTAAGCACTCAATTATGTAATGTACTATAGCGGACTCTAACCTCCCAATCACGTAATAATAATAATAAGGTTGACTCAAACCATCAGGTCATAAGTAAGGGGACTCGAACCCTAGGCCATTTCGACTCCCACACCGGCAAGCGCGATTTCTAGTATTTGTCCCTTAGGACTGCCAATTTCACAGTTATCTACACAATCCTCTTTTAAGTCCAATTAAAATACTAACACACATTCCTATTTCATTAAAGCAATTATGCATCATGGCAACCCAATGGTATCGTCATACCAACATCGCTTTCAAGCTAATATCATCATGCCATGTCAATTATTTAGCCAACTAGGACTCTAACCCATCATCCCAAAAGACATCCAAGTAATTTATCATTTAGGACTCAAACCCGTTTAACCAACCGAGCCCCAAGGTTCTAATTCAAGATCAATCCATGGCCACCAAGGCTTTTCAAAGAAAGAATTTATACTCCAATTAATCCTTTTATGCCAATGCATTAGTACAAGTGAGCAATTTAAACTTTGTGACAAAATCATATTCATTGTCAATTTCACAAACAGGTTGAGGACACGTTATTTCAAAAAACTATATATCAAGGCAAAATCATCAAATTGGAGTTTAATCATGATCCCTCGATTTAATTACCATTCTCATGCATTCAACAATGTTCCAAATCATTAATAAAATATGAATATTGCATAATAAACCATGAAAAATCAATTTAATGACCAATCATGTCAAAAGCCCTCAACTATGTCAAAACCCACGTCAAAACCATGCATTTATAATCAACTCATGCCATTAAGAAAAGTATAAGTATAGTGAAAGAGATACATTCCTTATACACACAGAGATTTGCGAACAATTGAGAACTTGGAACTCAGAAGACAAACGTACAATGAACCCTTATGTTTTCTTGGGGTTTGGAGTTTGGGAGTGAAATAATCAATGTTGTGTCATGAAAACTGATGGAAATAGGTTAATATAGTGTTTAGATGTCATCTATAGATGAAAATACCTCAATACCCCTCATTACATATAAACAAAACAAAAAGCTACCCGAATTTAAAGCATCAGCGCGTCACGAAGGATAATATCCGTGATAAGCTCGTGCCACGCTGAAATCACGAACCTTCAATGGTTTCTCACGAAAATGCTCATAACTTTTTTCTTGGGTATCGAATTAAGGCAAAATCGTATGCATTGGAAAGATGACTTAATCATCTATAATTTGTTGGTCTAAGCCCCAAAATGCAATATAGTACAGAAGTTATAAACGTTCAAAGTTGATCCTTATAGAATCGAAATTCAAAATTTGGTCAATAACCAAAGTTCTTAACTCCACTTCACTCTAAGTTCTTTACTATGAACATTCTTTCCCTCAAAATCACTTTTTACACTAGGATAATGACCATGACGCTTGTATTTATAAATAAATAATTAGATTCAAGTTTATACATGTAGGAATAACGGTTTGAATTCTAGCCCAAAAATACGAGGTGTCATATTATCTTTCCCTTGAAATCATTCGTCCTCAAATAATGGGTAGGAATCCTTTGAAGCTTTAGAAGTATGGAACGAAGTATGAAACTTCACATTAAGAATTCTCCCTCAACAAAACATGCATAGGGATCCAAAAGAAAAAGGCTTCATGGCATCACCAAGTAAATTATATAAGCACAAATCTAAGACAATTAGGCTAAGGTCGTATAAGGGGTAAAATACCCAAAGCCCATCACCCCAAGTTTGCATAGTTTTTACATAGGTCCGTGGCACGGACCTTATCACGGAGGCTAACCTCCATGCCATGGAGCCTAATGTGGAGATTATACTTTGTGTCACGGACCTAGAACGGAGATTATCCTTCATGACACGGGGATATCGTGGAGGCTCACTGCCTCTGGGGTCCAAAACCACCCCAAACCCCATTCAAAAATTCTAAAACTCCCCCGAATGATCCTATTAACATACCCAAACACCATTTTAGTTAAAAATTGATGTTTAAAATATGGGAGGGTCAAAATAAAATGATGGAAATTTTGAGGGTCTTATACTAATAGCCCTTAAATACCGCAATTCTTCTCAACTATGAATTCACCTATGAATACCACACTTTACCATTCCAATCTTACAATTTCCCCACAAAACACATTGCTACAAGAGTCGGAGTCTAACTATACATTGCTTCTATGTTAGAGCCTAATCCTGGAGTTAAAAGGTGCTAACTTAAGCTACGGGGCTCTATACCTTACATCCATCCAAGAATACTACTCCATCCTATCACTGTAGTCAAATACAATCATGTCATATTAAGAGTACTAGCCACTTAACATAATGACTTATGTATCTATCAATCACAATATTCAAGCTTATCTTTACTACACCCACTTTACGAATCCCCTCATTAAAACTAGCAATTTCAATCACTTTCACAGAGACTTCCACCACATAATCCCCACCTAACTATTCCACATAACAAAAGTTTCATCTCACTTTTCCTGTTTCACCTATAACCTTAGTTAAAATAGCCACACTAAAATTTAACAGTAAAAATCAACCACTCTCTAATCTAAAACATTACTATGCTTCTGTATACACTACCATCTTGATATGTAGAGAGTAAGCGAGGAAATAGAGTATGAGCTTCAGAAATAGGAGTAACAATATTCAAAGACAACACATATTTGTTGGACTATTCAAGTTGGGTTTGTGACATAAGATATGATCCAATAAGCACGAAGGGCTTCACACATCAAAACACTTAGATCATAATTAGAGAGCTGAAACATAGACATAGGTTGTATAGAGAACTAGAAACTTACGCATAGACAACATTTGAATATGAGGGATGTTGGTAGAATGTCCTCTTAAACTGAAATAGGAGGAATTTACTATAGTAAGAATAGATTTATCATAACTCGCCCCTGAAACTCACTACCATGAGATAATTCAAGATTTGCACCATCTCCCCCTTAGCTTAAAGGTCATTATCCCAATCTTGAAAGTATATCCCCTCACTAAATCTATACGCACAACACTCCGCAAAGGGGGTGTATCACTATGCACAAGAACACAAACTCCCCTCAACAACTTTAATATAACACTATATTCTTTGTAGGACATCTCCTTAGGGGATTCTAATTATAACTTTCTCTTACTCCCAAAGTAATCTTTTTTTTACTAATATTATCATTGGCATAGACATCTATGCTTCTA
The DNA here is from genome assembly GCF_002878395.1 of Capsicum annuum. Lineage (NCBI taxonomy): Eukaryota > Viridiplantae > Streptophyta > Magnoliopsida > Solanales > Solanaceae > Capsicum > Capsicum annuum. The sequence continues at coordinate 112,050,231 of NC_061114.1, forward strand.
AACACTCAACACTCCATTTTCAACTCCTTAGAATACTAGCATTACACCTCTAATAACACAACCTCATAACTTAATAAATTTTAAAACTAGACCAAGAGTTCACATAGTCTATCTACTTCTCCCTCAGTTCAGCTCTACATAACACCATATAACAACTCCCTAGACTTCTTCATACTAAGGAATTTAAGAACATAAGCTAGGTGTACATGATACTCATAACAAAAAATCGAGCACACTTTATTCTTATAACCCAAGGTTCTTATCCATCTATTGATTTAGCCACCATTTCTACTTCAACACTAGACCTCATATATATACCACAATTACACACTTCGATATTTCATAAGTCATCAACCTGAGATCTTTCACACATTACATCAAACCAATAAATTCACTTCCACAAATCTTGTATCACTATCCTCGAGCTAATCTTATTACCACAATTAACATTTAAAGTTCAGCTTAGTCCACCAAATAGATAAATCCACCTAAATTCCTTATTTAACTTAACTATGTCCAGTAAGTACATTCTTCCTCACCACATTATGACTACACCTAATATTTCTCACATACCAAACCAACTTACAACTACTAGATAACAATTAAGGGGCCTTTAGTGTATTAAAACCACCTAATAAGGATAGTCAACCCTAATCTTGTTACCTAACCTATTAGGGTCTATAGCACATTCATCTTGTCACATCACATCCACTTACCCATGCGTATATCCCAAGCACCTTCAAGATTCTATAAGTATCTCTGAGACCCTCCTTTTTTATGATCTCTCCCAAGTGAATGCTAAATTCATAAATTATTAACCAACCACTCCTTCCATTCACAACCTATAGCATATTTTTAATATTACAATAACTACCCATTATAAGATCCTTCCCTATTTTAAATAAAGTCTAAATCATCATAACTAATCACTTTCTCTACTAACTGCCACAAGATCTACAAATCTTTCTACAAGCATAACTAGGCACCATACTAGCATACCACAGAACCAATCACCATAATAGCATATCACTTCATTTTCACTGAGGAGTTACCCTCTCTCCAACTTCTAAAATATGACTTCAAATTACTAACTTCGGGACCATATCACTACTCATAGATCACAACACCCTAATTTATACTACCTCTTAGGATTGAAATACTACCATGATATCCAAACATGGATCCTTCCATTAAGCAAGGCGTCAATAATAAAGTTCTTGAAAGGGATAAATTACACATCTTACCTTGGGCTAAAAAGCACGATTCACAAAGTTAGAGGTACACGCTCGAATCAATACACCTTGACGAACTAATGGACTCCTTTCAAGTCTTTGCGCCATTTTACCATTTGATAACTCATTCAAAAAGGACCACACTTTTAGAAAGTTAAAACTTCGCACTTGTATCGTTTCAACAATGAGACATAGCCTACAAATTAGAGCAAAGAAGAAAGTTGGATAACTTTTATATGGACAATACTATCACACGATCTAGAGTATGGAAGAATGATAAACATCTCCTAAATGCCTCGTAGCCTCCTGATTATAAGTGTGGTGCACAACACACCCATAAGCAAGACTCTACTAGACACAGTTTTGTGGACACCCAATGATCGTGAACCTAGGATCTGATACCAACTTTTTCATGACCCAAACTAAGGCCTGGCCATGAAGGGAATCTCAAGTCCACCAAGGACCGGAGACTGCCTTCTGAGCCTATTTCAATATAACTAAGAACACCTAACAGCAGATTAATACCAATATAAGATAATATATAATAAGAAATCTAAAAATAATCTGTATCAGATCAACGTCAGAAAACATCCATAATACCCATGTCTACAATATCCACAAAGCCTCTAACAAAACCGAGTACCAATAAAGTACAGGGACATGCCCCCAACCATAGACAAAACAAATTTGAAACAAAGTGTAAGACATAAGAAACCAAAACATAAAATCAAGTCTTCTGAATGATGGAAGCTTCCCACTTCAAGTCAACTCACAAACTAACCATGAACACCTGATCACTGTAGGAAAGGTAGCCTTGTGTTCGAACCCTGTATCACATGGGGATAAAGTATCTTAAGATGGTTAGTGGTTAGAGCGCTAGATGTAACTTAGGGATAAGGGAACAATTAATGTCATGTCAAAACCATAGTACAATCCACATGCACAGTAGGTACATACACACACACACATATATATATATAATATAATATAACATGTTGGGGATAGGGAATAAGGCTTAGCATGTACATTTAAAATATTAATCTAGACTGTGTAGCTTAACCGTCATATAATAATACCCACGAGCTATATGAGCCCCAATTTGTGTAGCCGCATGAATCAGAGAATAATCTCAGATATATATATATATGCATGGGAGACTCAAACCTCCCAATCATATACTAAGGTGACTTAACCACCAGATTATGTAATGTGATATGGGGGACTCGGACCTCCCAATCACGTAATAATAATAATAAGGTAGACTCGAACCACCTGGTCATACATAAGGGGACTCAAACCCCAAGCCATTTTGACCCCCGCACCGGCTAGGGCAGTTTCCAGTATTGATACCTTAGGACCGCCACTTTCACGGTTAGCTACACAACCCTCTGTTAAGCCCAATTAAAATATTTAACATATATTTTTATTTTATTAAACTAATTATGCATCAAGTCAACCCATGGGTATCGTCATACCAACATCACCTACAAGCTAATATCATCATGATATGTTAATTATTTAGCCACTGAGACTCTAACCCATTAGCCCAAAAGACATCCAAGTAACTTATCATTTGGGACTTAAACCCATTTAACCAGCGGATCCCCAAAGGTTTCAATTCAATATTAATCCATCGCCACCAAGGCCTTTTAAAGAAAGAATTTATACTCCATTTAATCCTTTAATACCAAGGGATTAGTGCAAGTTAGTAATTCAAACTTTGTGATAAAATCATATTCATTGTCAACTCCACAAACAGGTTGAGAGCACATTATTTCCAAAAACCATATATCAAGGCAAAATCATCAAATTAGGGTTTAATCATGACCCCTCGATTTAATTACCGTTTTCATGCATTCCACAATGTTCAAAATCACTAATAAAATATAAATACTGCGTATTAAACTATTAAAAATCTATTTAATAACCAATCGTGTCAAAAGCCCTCAACTATGTCAAAACCCATATCAAAACCATGTATTTATAATCAATTCGTGCCATTAAGAAAAGTATAAGTATAGGGAAAGAGATATGTGCCTTTGATACACAAAGATTTGTGAGCAATTGAGAACTTGGAACTCGAAAGACGAACGTACGATGAAACCCTTATGCTTTCTTAGGCTTTGGAGTTTGAGAGTGAAATAATTGATATTGTATCATGAAAACTGATGGAAATAGGTTAATATAGTGTTTAGAGGTTGTCCATAAGTGCAAAGACCTCAATACCTCTCATCCCAAGTAAACAAAATAAAAAACTACCCAAATTTAAAGCATCAGCGTGTCACGAAGGATAATCTCTGCGATAAGCTCTGTGCCACGCTGAAATTGCAGACCCTCACTGGTTCCTCATGAAAATGCTCATAACTTTTCATTCGATATTGGATTAAGGCGAAATCGGCTGCGTTGGATAGAGAACTCAATTATCTATAATTTGGTAGGTGTTAAGACCCAAAACTCTATATATTTCAGAAGTTATACACATTCAAAGTTGATCCTTAATAGAATCGAATTCTAAAATTTGGTCGATAATGAAAGTTCTTAATTCCACTTCACTCTAAGTGTTTACAACGAACATTCTTTCCCTAAAAAACACTTTTCACACTGGGATAATAATCATGACACTTATATTTATATAGAAATAATTAGATTCAAGTTTATACACGTAGGAATCACGGTTCGAATTCTAACCCAAAAATGTGGGGTGTCACAGATTCTTCCCACATTAGGCCCATTAACCATTATACTATTATTTTACCTAGTATCACTCCTTCACTTGTATATGTTCATGAACAAACAATCTCAAAGAGAGATGCGAGGAGTGTGGTTTATAAAAATGCACTTGAAGGCCTATCGGAGTTCGTGCAAAAGAATTTCAAGCTTGGAAAGTATGATGACAAGTTGATAAAAGAGTTGGATTCGAGACAAATTCTTTTCAAGAAAGGAAGGATGATTCAAGATGAATTGGCTTCACTCTTTTATTCACTTTTGGGATCTATGCTTGAAGGACCAAACCTAAGGATGTATGTCTTAATCATCCTAGGGAGGCAAATACGTGATTGGAGGATAGCTTGGGAAGGAGCTATATTTGATGATATCACCAAAGGGTGTATTGATCAACATCGCATTTGGTTGTAGCATAGGGACACGGGAGAGCATATGTGCTAACATATGACCATTTGACATTAAGGGTAACTTTTGGGGCCATTTGATATTTAGGGTCACTTTTAGGCCCGTCTTGTAATAAGTAGCTTATGGCTATAAATAGCTAGGTTTTCTTTCATTTTTAGATAGCTGATGAATGATGATGAGAGATACACTTGCGAGTATTTAAAGCTTATTGGGATTTTATTGATTTGTTGAGAAATGTAGGTTGCGAGTGGATTAATTCCACTCGGGGTCTTCATAAGAGAATTGGTGCTTGTAGTTGGGTTACGTTTGAAAGTCTTTAAGCTAAGTCTTGCCTCTAAGGTAAGAGTTATAGAGCATCTCATAAATCAAAACACAATGTGGTGGTGTGAACTCTTGCCCATGAAACATAACTTGTTGTTTGAAAGTCATAAGTTTTGCCTTTACAATGTGGTAGTGTCAACTCTTACCAAAGAAACGTAGCTTGTTGTTTGAAAGTCATAAGTCTTGCCTTTATAATGTGATAGTGTCAACTCTTGCTCATGAGATATAACTTGATTGGAAGAAATCGAAGAAAAGAACAAAAATAATAAAAATTGCAAAAAAGAAGAAAATGAAGAAAATATTAAAAAAAATAAAAATCAAAGAAATTGTAGAAGTAGAGAGAGAACGAAAAAAAAATAAAGATTGATAAAAAAAATAAAGGTCGAGAAAAAATTAAAAGAAAAAAATATATAAAAGTAGACGTTGAGAGGAGTAACGATACCGTGGAGGTTAGAGAAAATTAAATTAATCTTTTCTTCTTCATACTTATTTATTTTTGCGTTTTTCCTTCGATATCTTTTTGTAACTTTTCCATGTCTGTGGTGTTAAACTTCTCATTCTAGGATTATGGTATCTTAATGATTGTTGTAGTAGACTCTTGATTCAATTTGTGAAGATTGTCATATTAATTGTTTTTCTATTCTTGATTTTACTATTTTACTGCTTCATGATCAGTTGAATAAACTATATTCTCATTGTGAATTCGAACGAGAAATCATGGGGTAGAACGAAGAATAAAGAGAGTAAGATCTTAACTTTGGACATCAAAGAATGGATTTGTAGCTAGGATAGACATATACCTAGATCACCTCAGTTAATAAATGAGAAGTGTGCATACGTTTACATGTTTATCTTGATCATATAAATAGAGAACACGTTTATCTTGATCATATAAATAGAGACATAGATAGGCGTGTGAATAAGTGATTAGAGGCTCGAAAGACCATAATCAGAGTATAAGCCTCGTAAATCAACAAGTAGATAAATCAAGCAAGTCGATGAAATTGATCACTCAATATGATTGTTAGCAAATTCATAATCCTATATCGATTTCATTAGTTATTTTTTTTGTATTTTAAGTTTAATTAATTCATAAATATATCTTTGAAATCTATGCTTGAATAAATAATTTTTTTTTGTATTTTAAGTTTAATTAATTCATAAATATATCTTTGAGATCTATGCTTGAATAAATAATTAACATTAGATCAATTTAGGAAATAGTTAATCGACGAGTAGGAAATAGTTAATCGACGAGTCTTTGCAGGTACTACATGAAGACATAAAAATTTTATATTACTTGTATAACCACGTATACTTGCATGTGTTGTTGAATGCAAGAGTCATACGTTCAAAATGTTACTCATGTATGAGTGACTAAATTTCATTTAACTAGGTCCTTTTACTTCTTGATTTGTTACTAGTTGATTGTCTTCGCTAATTAATATTTTTATTCCTTACTTTGTCTTGCATGAATAATTTTCTTTTACCCCGAGCTTGGATTGCCGATGTGAGCAAACTCGCACAGGCATGATCTAATGTTCAATCTCGAATAGAAAAATGTCCATACAAACATTTGTACAAACAACACTGAATTTCGGAACAAAAAAAAACATGAAATAAAAGAACCTCCCCAGGCATTTTTAAGCAATTGAAGTAATATCTCACTTCATTAAAAGAAAATGATTCTCTCAGTATACGAAAATAAAATGCAGATTATGGCCTTTGAAGTAAAAAACAAATGTATAAGCACTATATGTATGTACCACAAAAGTTGCAAAATAATCCAGCGTTTTCTCCCACACAACTTTACTAAACACCTCCACCCATCCTAAACCAGAAAATTGGGAATACAAAATAATTTCCTTCCCTCATCTCTTCTAAAATAATCTTCATTCACATCAGGTGACCAGATTGCTGTGGTATTATCTGGAAATCCACTTAACTCTCTATCAAGTGACGGGTAAAATAGATCATGCAAAACTGTGGGGCAGCATTTCATCTGCTCCGTTTAAGCACTTAATCACACTTGATATTTCTGTAAATCCTCCTAACAAACAAATTAGAGCCGAGATATCCAACAGCACCTGGAGTTCCAAAATAATCAAGCAAGAATAATTTAAGTCAGAACTTAACTCCATGACAGGGATGACGACGTTTTGAGGGGAACAAAAACAAAAGAGACTCCCCAGATCCTGTAATTGACTTATATAGCTTACCACAGAGGATGCCGACGCCAAGGCAGAACATCAGAGTGTAGCCAAAGTAAAAGCTGGTCTGGAAGAAACCGGACATCTTAGTCTTTACGTGATAGTAATATATGGCGTAAAGATAAACATAAAGAGCTGTTGAGGCAGCAGAAAAGAATGAAGTCCACCGCCAATGGTAGTTCTCGGCATTCAGCAAGAAATACGTGCCCACAATTGTCACACACACAGTGACAATGATGAGAATAATAAATACAAGAAGCATAAAACCATAGACATAGTAGACCTGCCAACAACAAAATAAAGGTCAGCCAAAGTTCAAATGTAAAATACATTGTTTAGGGAATAACTTTGCAGCTAACATAGAAGAAAAGAAGTAGGTGAACACTACAGAATCTCCACTGTGCAGATTAAATGCTCTGAAATTCTTGCTAGACTATGTCGGGATTCCTACTTTGAAGAAGTCATTGCAAGTTGTCCTATATGTGTTGAAATTATGGAGAAAGAAAGGAACTATACCAAAAAACATACGTAGACCAACGCTTCAGAATCTCGAGCTACTAGAGAAATGATCACCATAATCTATTGGCAAATGTCATTGATAATTCTACAAGTTTGTCTCTGTTTATCAAAAGACAAAATCTGGATTCAAACTTAAGCTTGGGAAGTTAGAATGGTTCACTATCCATGTCAGAGGTAGTGTCTGACAGGAACACATTGGACAGTCCTGAGACATGCCATCATACCCAAAACAATGTTGACATCTGATGTACCGTGATTTACTGTAGTTTCAACGATCAAAACATGGAAATTGTGCTTGTCCTTGACTACATTTTAGTAGATACGATGTGTTTTTGTGTGTTTGTGCAGGAAAACAGGTCCCGGAAGCTTAAGTTGGAAAACGGGCTGAAAATTTCTAAGTACTGACTCATGGAAGCAGGGCACGAATCATTGGGTGAAGTACGAACCATACTCAACCTCGTACTGATGACCACAGATGGTGTGATTCTGAAGTTGATACCACGACTCTTCCAATGACTCGTAACTTGATAGTATGAGTCATACTCGTGGCCATAGATAGTAGTTCAGAAGCAGTGAAATTGATCTCAACGGTACGAGTATCACGACGACTCCCATGACCCGTGACATCGACCGTACGGGTCTATAATATGGACTGGTAGGATAGATTCAGGAGGAGTGCAAATCAAGGGTTAATACCAGGAGTCGTAGTCCTAGACTACGAATCGTGGAATGACCCGTACGAATTGAAAGAATTTTTTGGATCTTTGGCAAACCACAAGTGGAGACCTATAGACCATGAGTCGTACCTTCATTGCATGAGTCGTACATTGCTAACAAACATGCAATCCTATTTTGTTTAGGATAGGATTCGTTTTGTCAATAAATACTTTTCTTAGGTTTTTGCTTACAGTTTATGCACCCTAAATATATTTATTTTTTTTGTTGTTGTTGCTTGAGAACACAACTCTCTTTGTTCTGAGCAATAATATCCATTGATTCTTGTTATTGATTGTGTTCTACTCAAGATTTTGGATTTCATCTATTCAATTCGCAAGTTCATAATTATGTTTTCTACCATAAATTCTGATTGTGTTCTTGCAAACATGAGTAGCTAAATCTCATAACTAGGGTTGTGGGAACTATGATAAATTAATGAAGTAGGTTAAAGTATTTGCGATTCTTGAATGGTGTTCATGGATGTATTGTTCTTCTCTTCGTATTGATTGCTTTTTAACAATTTCAAACATTAGAACTTGGCTTAATTCTTAATTGGCTTGATCAAAGAGAGAATAGGAAAAGAGATCAAACATGGAGATATGAGGCTACCAGCCCCCCATCTAATAGCTTGAGCCTTAACCGGAAAAATCTAATCCAGGATTGAGGGTAAGGGTTCATATGCAAACACTCATACACCTAGCTGGTAATTGAGTGATATTCATCCAATTAGAGTCAAAAGCCACTTAGGTGAACATAACTTACCAATTTTGCATGCTAAGCACCGAGATAGGTCACTAGTACGATACGCTCAATGAGTTATGAAATCACAAAAAAAATAGTCCTAGACATTCTCATAAATTGATACAAACAACAATTTGTTGGGGGTTTTGCCCTGATTTTCTTACCAAAATTAAGTTTTACTTTTTCTTAGAAGGAAAATAGAAGTAATAAAAGTAAGTAATAATTACTTTTATTTTTCCTGAAAGAAAAATATAAAACTTTTCCATATTTGGCAAACCTTTTTCTAAGAGGAATGATTTTGGACATCTATAAATAGAAGACCCCTTCTCATACAAGAACATAATAGTATCCACAATGTAGTCCCCTTAAAGAGCCTTGTTTATGGAGAGATTTCTCTCATAGTATTTTTATGTTTTTTTATTTAATTTTTAATATGTAGGCCGATTGGACAAACCATATCAATAATATTATGTTTTTTTGTTTAGTTTTGTGTCATCTAAATTATCACCATATTAGTTTGCAAACTTTAAGCTTCCGCATGACGCCCTCTCGATTTCGAACCCAATAGATAGGTTGCTAGTACGATATGCTCAATGAGTTATGAAATCACGAAAAATACAGTCCTAGACATTCTCACAAATTGATACAAACAACAATTTAATACCCTGTCACTTGTCACTTGTCACTTGTTTACTGAAAGCTTACAAATTGTTACTTGTAACTTTAAAAACCCCTTCAAAACTAAACAACTACTAGCATAAATAACCACATTGACCTAGTTTCTAGTCACATTCCCGGTAGGATCGACCCCAACCAAGTTGGGTTCTATATTTGATCAACGACCATGCTATACTTCATTGTGAGGTGTAATTTGAGAGACATCAACATCTAGGTTACCTTCTCTATTTAAAAAAATTTTACCAATAGAAAATTATCTCACATGTTATTGATAGACCAAAAGCGTGCTCTCACTCCTCAAACTTATACATCTAAAACTCCAATTTCTCTTTTGCACATAAGGTCAATTCAAAATTTTGAAACTTTCAGATGAATATCAAGCATCTTACGAAAGTTTCAAACTGAGAAAATTAATTGCAACGCATAACTATCTCTATGCATGTCTCATGGTGTTAATTAGATTTTTTTGTCTATCAGAGTTAGTATGTTTCCGTGTTGTGTCCTCTTGCATTCTGAAAAATGTCAAATACAAAGTTTGCACGTTAGAAACTCGTGTAGAAATTGTTAGAATATGAATAGGAATGACTAGTATATACAATCCTACTTGGAAAATGATTGTAATGTTAGTGTCCTAGTTGGAAAAAGAGTCTAATGTAGTATCTATAATGGCAGAAGAACTGATGGATGTTACCCTGGATGATCCACATATTCCTATGAGAGAATACAAAGAAGGAGAGGTCACCAGACTAGTCCCCAAGACTCGAAGGGAGTATAATAAAGATGATCGTAAAAAAATTGCAAAGAACTACAAGGCAAGAAGTTGCTACTGCATACGAGTCGGCTAAAGAGATTTGGGATTGTTTCAAAACTGCACATGAGGATACCAGCCAAGTAAAGGAGCCGAAAGTTGACATACTCACTACACAATATGAAACCTTTACCACGAAAGAAGGAGAAATTATTCACGAAATGCATACGAGATTTACATCCATCACAAATGAGCTACACAGTCTAGGTGAGGACATCAGGCCTAGTAAGCAAGTAAGAAAAGTGCTTAGTATTCTTCCCAGTCATGGGAAAGTAAGGTAAATGTTATTACTGAAGCAAGAGACCGGAAGACCCTTACAATGGACGAGCTCATAGGAAATCTGAAAACCTATGAAATGAAGAAGCAGCAAGAGCAGAATAAGAAAGAACCTAAGACAGAGAAAACTTTGGCACTCAAAGCAGCCAAAGGTGAAGACTGTGAAGAGGATGAAGATTGGCATACATAATCAAGAGATTTCTCAAGGTTATGAGGAGAAATGGAGGATTTCAAACAAGAGGCAACTCAAGCAGATCAGCAACAAGAAATGACTCATGTCATAAGTGCGGACAGGCTGGTCATTTTATCAAGGACTGCCCAATGCATAAGGTAGATCATAAGAATTATGGAAGAGGTAGACCAGATAAATGAAAGCAGAAGGACTGGAAGGGTTCCAGAAAAAGTAAGAAGAAGAGCAGTTGCTGATTATGTTGTGAAACAGACCCTGGCAGCCTGGGCAGACTCATCCAGTGATTATGATGACTCCCAACTACCTGAGGATATTTCTATGATGGTGATTGAAGATTCAGATGATGCCTTTGATTCACTCTTCGCATTCATGCCCAAGTCTGACGATGAAGAGGTAACTCTTAATATCAAACAAAATCTCAATAATTACTCTTTAAAAAGGCTCAAAGGTCTAGCAATTGTTTTGATAGACTCATTGGTTGAGCTTACTAGTGAGAAGGATCTTTGGGGTGAAACTTTTGAAGTGTCTGAGAATGAAAAACTGTCTTTTGTTGTTAAAGTGTCTGAGTTGGGGGAAAAGTTAAGTGAGTTGTCAAAAGAAATGATGATCTCAAAGAAAAAATGCTGAAATTTTCTGTAGAACAGTCCAAGGGAAAGGGGGAAGCCAATAGTTCTTCAGTTAGAACTTGAGCCGAGGTTAAAAAAATCTAAAAAACTTTGTGCAGTCTTCTTAAGTAGAAACTTTCAATTAGAGATGGACCTGGTCCGGCTCAAAGAAGATCTTCAAAAATCTCTCAAATGAACTGCCTCCTTTAAAATTTTGCCCAGTTTAACAAATCAAAGGTCCAATGGAGTACAAGTTTTAGGTAGGAAAATCGTAAACCCCCCTTATAATCTCCATAGCAAGTATGTCTCTGCACTTGACAACTTGTAGTGTACCCACTGTGGTAGAAATGTGGTAGAAATGGGCATCTAAAAAGAGATTGAGTCGAGGAAGAGAGCAGAGCAAAGTCTTCAGATGTACAGTCATGAAGTAAACATGTCCAACAGAAAACCTAGTCTAATGCACTAGAGACCAGGTGCTCATGTTGAAAACAGTCATTCAAGATTGCCCAGCTGGACCAAGAAAACCTTAATCAACCCACTGTCACGATATCGAGAACTCAGACTCAAATGGGTTCCCAAGTCTAACAAGTGATTACTGATGCAGGTGAGAGGAAAAGGAAGCAGTCAAGTTCATGGCAGTGTTGTAAAAGGCGCTCGCCACATCGCCAATGGCGAATGGCGAGGCGAGGCATAGTCGCCTCCAGCCTTCGTGGCGCTGCGACGTCCAAAATGCGACGCCAATGCAATAAAAGCGACATGGCGAGGCAGCCAGGCGAGACGACAATGGCGTCGCCTTTCTAATTTTTTTTAAAAAATTAGGGATATAAGTATAAAAGGTAATTTTTGGGTTTATTTTCCGATTTTGGCTCTACCATCTTACTCGCTTGGCGCTGCGACTGCGACCCTAAGGCAAGTCACAAGTTCGACTTCGACTCCGGCGACCGGTGGCAGCTACTCCGGTGATTCTAGCTACTTCGGTAAGTAATTTCTCTTTTTTTTTTTTTTCTTCTTTCTACTTCTTACTCCAGCGACTCAACAGTGACTTTTGCATATTGATTTTTTTCTTATTCTTTTTCTCGTCTTAGTTCTTCCTCTGTAACAGCGATACAGTGTCACTGTGTCACTGTAACAGTAAGCATAAATAGTGTATTATGTAAACAAATCTTTTTTAATAACTTATATAACATAGTAATAGACTAATTAAATGCCTTGATCATTAACAGCTATTTCAATTTCAATTACATATTATTTCAAGTTCAATTAATAACTTTTGATCATTTATATATTATTTTAATCTTTTTGTATTAACTGTTGTCGCACTTTCAAAAGGCGATCGCCTCGCCTCGTCGTGTGGCAAGGCGGGACCTTATCGCCTCTTGTCGCCTTTCGCCATCCAAAACACTAGTTCATGGATAGTGGATGTTCCAAGCATATGACTGGACTGGAAGAACGAAAAACTTCCTCCCTCTGAGGCACTTCATGGTGGAAGTGTCTCCTTTGGAAATGGAAAAAAAGAGAAATATTGAAGGTGTTGGCAAGATTGGAAGATCACCAGATCATACCATTGAAAATGTATATTTTGTCAATGGGTTGAAATAGAGTCTTCCCAGTGTATCACAGATTTGTGATAAAGGAAATGAAGTAAAGTTTTTGTCAGATGGATGCATTGTAACCAGTCTCAGTTCAGGTGAAGTAGTTTCGAGAACAAAAAGGTGTAAAAACATATATGTAGCAGATCTTAGCTCAATTTCAGGTAATGAGTTTACATGCCTTAGTTCTCAAAGAGACAACACTGAATTGTGGCATCAAAGACTGGGACATGTGAGTTCATCATTGCTGAACAAACTGGTTGCTGGGGACCGGGTCCATGGAATTCCCAAAGTCAAATTTGCAGAAGACAAAGTCTGTGATGCTTGTGCTAGAGGAAAGCAGACAAAGTCCTCATTCAAACAGAAGAAGCATGCCAGCACTTCTAGACCTCTTGAATTGCTGCATATGGATTTGTTTGGACCTGTCAAGGTTCAAAGCAGAGAAGGAAAGAGGTACATTCTTGTAATTGTGGATGATTTCCCAAGATTCACCTGAACCATATTCCTGAAGTCGAAGGATGAAACTTTTGAATCAATTATCACTCTTGTCAAGAAGATCCAAGTCAAGTATAACTCCAAGGTTGCTGAGATGAGATAAGATCAGATCATGGAACTAAGTTTGAAAATGTCAAGATGGACCAGTTTTGTGAAAAGCAGGGAATCAGCCACAGCTTCTCAGCACCTCGGACTCCCAGAAAAATGGAGTTGTGGAAAGAAAAAACAGAACACTGGTTGATATTGCTAGAACAATGTTGATAGATTCTGACCTTAAGAATTTCTTGGTTGAGGCAGTCAACACTGCATGCTATGTAACTAACATATGCCTAATCAGGTCCATGATGAACAAGACTCCCTGACTGCTGAAGAATAGGAAACCTAAGCTTGGGTCCCTGAGGGCTTTTGGATACAAGTGCTTTGTTTAACAATAACAAAGGTGATTTTGGGAAGTATCCCAAAAGTGATGAGGGAGTGTGTGTTGGGTATTCATCAATTAACAAACATAAAAGATCTTTAACAAAAGGACCTTATGTGTAGAAGAAAGTGTTCATGTTATCTTCGATGAATCAGAAAACATGGAGGACTTGAGGTACAAGGATAATGCAGAACTGGAGGAGCTTCTTTAGATTCAAAGAGACTCATTAAATGATAAGGGGACCAGAGATCAGAAAAATGAAGAAAAGGATAAGAATCAAAACAGTGAAAGTCATGGGGATGATAATGCCAAAGCCAATCAGGGACTAGATCCAGACTGATCATATGAAAATACAGGCTCACACTCTCAGCAGTCTGATCAAGTAGTCTGATTATCAGGCAAGCGAGGAACCTGGCCCCAATAAGCCAGAGTCAAGCATCAGAGGATCTAACGGGAAGCATAAGTCCTCCCATCTTTTAGAGAATCTCACATCACCCCTGGACTCTAGAATGCAAAACCAGATCCAAGGTAAGAAATCAGGTTGTCTTCTCAACTTTCATCTCAACCAATGAACCAAAGAATGGATGCTGACTGGGTCATTGCTATGCAAGAAGAACTGAATTACTTTCAAAGAAGTAAGGTGTGTCACTCGGTCCCCAGATCTACAGACAAACCTGTCATAAGGACCAGGTAGGTGGGTGGGTTTACAGGAACAAAAAAGATGAACATGGAACCATTGTTAGAAACAAGGCTAGATTGATAGTGCAAGGATATAATCAAGAGAAAGACATTGATTATGATGAGACCTTTACCCAATAACAATAATGGAAGCAATCAGAATTCTTATTGCCTTTGCTGCCTACATGGACTTCAAACTGTTTCAAATGGATGTCAAGAGTATCTTCTTGAATGGTTATTTGAAAAAGGAGGTATATGTGAAACAACCACCAGGGTTTGAGGATGTTGTTCGGCCCAACTATGTCATGCAACTTGACAAGGTTTTATATGGTTTGAAGCAAGCTCCTAGAGCCTGGTATGAGAGACTCTCTAATTTCCTTCTTGAGAATGGGTTCAAGAGAGGAAAAATTGACAACACCCTCTTTTTGAAGTCAAGAGGAGCAGTTAGTTCAAGTATGTGGATGATATTATCTTTGGAGCAACTCTAGACACTCTGTGTAAAGACTTTGCCAAGCTTATGGGAAGTGAATTTGAAATGAGTATGATGGGAGAGCTAAATTTCTTCCTTGGACTGCAAACGAAACACTCCTGCGAGAGCTATGATTTGCCAAGAAAAGTACATCAAAGAATCCATATGCCAAGCCAATTGACACCCCTATAAGAACCAGGTACAAAATGGACAATGAGGAATCAGGCCCCAAGGTGAATGAAACAAATGTATAGAGGAATCATTGGAGCCTTTCTATACCTGTCAGCTAACTAGCAGACATGATATTGTGTTTAGTCTTGGAATGTGTGCAAGGTTCCAGGCATGTCCAAAGGAGTCTCATTTGAAGGCAGCTAAGAGAATCCTGAGGTATCTGAATGGTATACGAGACCTGGTCATGTACTACCCTTCAAGTGACTCTTTTGATCTAACTGGTTATCCTTATGCAGATTATGCAGGATATCTGATGGACAGAGAAAGCACCTCAGGAATGGCTCACTTCCTGGGATCCAATCTAATCTCCTGGGAAGCAAAAACAGAGAACTCAGTGGCTCTATCCACAACTGAAGCTGAATATGTTGCAGCTGCCTCTAGTTATGCTCAGCTTCTGTGGATTAAGCAACAGCTTAAAGATTTTGGGATTGTCTCAGACTCCATTCCCTTGCTTTGTGACAACAACAGTGCTCTCAACATGGCAAAGAATCCAGTACAGCACAACAAAATCAAGCACATTGATGTAAGACATCACTTTCTGAGAGACAATGTTGAAAAGAAAACAATTTGTGTGAAGTTCTGCAAAATTGAGGACCAAGTGGCTGATATCTTCACCAAAGCATTACAAAGGGACCAGTTTGAGAAGAACAGGCTCAAACTTGGTCTAATGAAAATGAATTGAGTTTAAGTACAATTACTTTCATTTCTTCTCTCTCTATTGGCTAACAATGGAAGGCAGGTATCCAAGTGTGAGTTGTGACCAAATCTAATTCAATCTCGTACCTTCTGTAGGTAGACACCCATGGTGGAATAGCCAGACTGAAGGAGCAGTGGGACAGACTTGGGACAGACTTAAGAAAAGAAGAAACTTCTAAAGTAGGGAGCTGGTCCATCCTACAAGGTTAGTACCTATGTGTTGTACGTCTTTAAAATGTTTAAATAACCGCTTAAAGGTGTCACGTGACCCTCCATGTCCCTCTCTTTCTTTCTCTGACCGTTGTCACATCACCCTTTCAAGTTAAGCGGCGTGTCCAAAGAGGACCAGGCACATCACTTCACTTTAAGACCAAAAGATGCCTCCTTAAGCCCCATCAAATACATCCCTCGTCTACTTCATTTTCCTCATCGCAACCAAATACTGCCAAAAACTCTCTAAAAACTCTTCCTCGACGTATATATATAATGTCTCTCCTTCATCTCCGACCAAAATACCCTCTAAAGACAACGTTCTTCTTGTTGAATCATCTTCAGTAAATCTTTCACCCACATTCGAAAACCCTGAGAAAACCCCACAACCAAAGTTTCTCACTTAAGGCCCCTTGGGGTCTCCTATCAGTGAAGAAGTTGCGGTAGCATCAGTCTCTCCATCACTTGTCAACTCGGAAAAAGTCGAGGTCACTTCTCCTCCACCAAAATCCCTATCCTCATCTCTTTTAGTTGTCCTTCCTGAAGCTGAATCATTCCATCCTCCTCCTTAACCCTATCCTCGTCTCTTTTAGTTGTCCTTCCTGAAGCTGAATCATTCCATCATCCTCCTGAGTCCAGCACCCAACCTAATATGTCCAAGGGACTTGTTCCCCTTGCAATAGTTGAGCCTCTTTAAGTAGAAGAAAACTTGTTCGAGAGAGATTTTCCTGAGGAGTATGGAAACCCTCCTAGTAGTGTGGAGGCTGGCGCAGAATGGGTAGCTGATAGTTTGACTATGCTAGCTTCAGATCTTAGAGGCTTTTCTCCTCTTTCTATCTTTTTTAATGATGCCAAAAGGGGGAAGATAATGTTCTTAGTTGTAGGACCTGGTGGCCTGGCCTACAAACTGAAGTTGAACAAAAAGCAATCAGGCATGGTGACAGAGGGAATAGTTTGTCAACAGGGACCTAGTGCGTAAATGGTCCAAGCGATAGGGGGAATAGTTTGTCATCATCAAAAAGGGGGAAAACGTTACACCCTTGAAGTTTTGTTGATATGCAAACTATTCCACAAAGAACCTGGTAAACACCTTACTAAGTATCTATGGGACCCGGTCCCGTATCAAGTTGTCCTTTGGCAATGACTTGCTTGACCACAGCTGGAAGTTGTACTTTCCTGCAGAAAGTTGGTGGCGCGACGGTAGAGGAGTTGAACCTCAACCAATAGGAAGACGCCTAGGTTTTGTTTTCTCATATAAAAAGACCATCTACTCATAACAAAACCTGGTTTTTGCAAACATTAAGATTGAACTTCTCAAAAAAGCAAAAGTCGTCTTCGAACATAGCTCATACAAGGGACCTGATTGATTTCTTATCCTAAGTCTTGTGTGTGTTGTGTTTTCAGTTCTTTTTGGTCGTATATTATAAATCTACTCTAATGATGCCAAAAGGGGGAAGATAATGTTCTTAGTTGTAGGACCTGGTGGCCTGGCCTACAAACTGAAGTTGAACAAAAAGCAATCAGGCATGGTGACAGAGGGAATAGTTTGTCAACAGGGACCTAGTGCGTAAATGGTCCAAGCGATAGGGGGAATAGTTTGTCATCATCAAAAAGGGGGAAAACGTTACACCCTTGAAGTTTTGTTGATATGCAAACTATTCCACAAAGAACCTGGTAAACACCTTACTAAGTATCTATGGGACCCGGTCCCGTATCAAGTTGTCCTTTGGCAATGACTTGCTTGACCACAGCTGGAAGTTGTACTTTCCTGCAGAAAGTTGGTGGCGCGACGGTAGAGGAGTTGAACCTCAACCAATAGGAAGACGCCTAGGTTTTGTTTTCTCATATAAAAAGACCATCTACTCATAACAAAACCTGGTTTTTGCAAACATTAAGATTGAACTTCTCAAAAAAGCAAAAGTCGTCTTCGAACATAGCTCATACAAGGGACCTGATTGATTTCTTATCCTAAGTCTTGTGTGTGTTGTGTTTTCAGTTCTTTTTGGTCGTATATTATAAATCTACTCTTAATTATAAAGGCTAGTGGATGTGTAGCTTGTCCAAGTCTTAACTCGAGTCGAAGCAGCTAGAGTTGGTTGTTCGAGTCGTTTGTAAGTTGGTCAAGTTGGTCAAGTGGTTGTTCTTATCATCTGTGGTGTTGAGTCCTGGGTAGAGCTGACTAGGATTCATGACTAGAGTTAGCAAGTTGTGAGTGCATTAGAGTTATCACACTTTTCTTGTAATAGAATTATTACAAGAGTTAGTGATTATAGAAGTTTGTAATCACTTGGTTGATTGAAGAAGAGTGAAGTTTGGATATACTGATGGCAGGTCGTGGTTTTTACTTCCCTTGAGCAAAGGGGTTTCCACGTAAACTTTCCTTGTTCTTTACATTATTGCATTGTTTTCTTTTCATTCATATTGCACTGCACTTGTCGCTTAGGGACCAGGTCCGGTGGTGTTCGGTGGACCCATATACTTTATCAATATCAGACTTCTTGTCCATATACCCCTCAACAGAATGTTGCTACATCACCCTAACGAGACTGCTCGCACTCTTCTCATTCAATCCCATGTTTCGCTGTGTTTTTGGGACGATGCAATTATCGCATCTTGCTATTTAATTAATCGACTGCCCACATCCATTCAAAAAATCAAATTCCTTATTCAGTATTGTTTCCTCAGTCATCTCTATACTCTCTTCCCCCTCGTGTCTTTTGGGAGTACATATTTTGTTCATAATTACACCCCAGGGAAAGATAAATTAACCCCTCGTTCTCTCAAATGTGTCTTTCTTGGTTATTCTCGAGTATAAAAGGGATATTGATGCTACTCATCTGATCTTCATTGATACCTTATGCCAGCTGATGTCACATTCTTTAAGTCTCAACCTTACTTTACATCTTCTTCTAATCCTAATCATCCTAGCATGTATGAGGTCATACCTATATCGACTTTTGAGGAACCTACCATTACTTCTACATCTTCATCCACAATGCCACCCACCTTAGTCTTACCTGCACCGATTTTTGAAGAATCTACAATACTTCCACAACTCCATCTACAGTGCTACCACTCCTAACTTATCATCGTCGTCCACGTACAGTATCAAGCTCAGATGATTCTCGTCCTGCAACTGAACTTACTACAAACTTACTCCGATTGCACTTCGCAAAGGTATACGGTCCACTCGTAATACTAACCCTCATTATACCCTTTTAAGTTATTATCATATATCATCACCCTATTATACCTTTATATCATCTTTGTCCTCTATCTCTATCCCTAAGTCCACAAAAGAATCACTTTTTCATCCAAGATGGCAACAGGCTATGATTGACGAGATATCTGCTTTACATACAAGTGGTACTTGGGAGCTTGTTCCTCTACCTTCAGGTAAATCAACTGTTGGTTGTCATTGGGTTTATGCAGTTAAAGTTGGTCCAAAAGGCCAAAGTGATCGACTTAAGGCTTGCCTTGTTACCAAGGGGTACACTCGGATATTTGGGCTTGATCATAATGATACTTTCTCTCTCGTGGCTAAAATTGTATCTGTTTGTTTGTTTCTATCCATGGTTACTATTCGACGTTGGCCTATTTTTCAATTGGATATTAAGAATGTTTTTCTCCATGGTGACTTTGAGGAGGAAGTTTATAAGGAGCAACCACCTAGTTTTGTTGCTCAGAGGGAGTCTAGTCTAGTGTGTCGATTGTGTCGGTCACTTTATGGTCTAAACCAAACTCCTCGAGCCTGGTCTGGAAAGTTCAGCACAATAATTCAAAAATTTGGCATGATTCATAGTGAAGAAGATCACTCGGTCTTTTATCGATATTCTTCTCCAAATCTATGTATTTATTTGGTGGTTTATGTTGATGATATCATTATTACCGGCAATGATCAAGACGGTATCATTTATTTGAAGCAACCCCTCTGTCAGCATTTCCAGACTAAAGACCTCGGCAGACTGAAGTATTTTTTAGGTAATCAAGTTGCTTAGTCCAGACCAAGTATTGTTATTTCGCAATGTAAATATGTCTTAGACATTCTCGGGGAGACAGGAATGATGGGATGTAAACCTATTGACACTCCTAACACTCCTACAAATTCGAATACTAAACTCCTGTCAGGACAAGGGGTGCCACTCAATAATCCTGAAAGATATAGGCATCTAGTTGGTAAGTTGAATTGTCTCATAGTGACTGGACCTGACATTTCCAATCATGTGTGTTGTAAGTCAATTTACGAATTCTACCAGTGATAAGTCATCGGGGTGCAGTTGTTAGCATTGTGCGATATATTAAGTCAACTCTGGGTAAAGGAATATTCTTCGAGGATTAAGGTCATGAGCAGATCATTGGATATACAAATGTTGATTGGGTAGGATCACCTTGTGATAGATGTTCTACATCCGGATATTATGTTTTAGTAGGAGGCAATTTGGTGTCCTGAAAGAGTAAGAAATAAAGTGTGGTTGCTCGATGTAGTGCAGAAGCAGAATATCGAGCAATGGTGGTAGCCACTTGTGAGCTAGTTTGGATTAAACAATAGCTGAGAGAGTTAAAATTTGTAGAAATCAGTGAAATCAAACTTCTGTGTGACAACCAAGCGACTCTTCATATCACATTAAATCCAGTATTTCATGAGAGAACTAAGCACATTGAGGTTGATTGTCACTTTGTAATAGAGAAGATACTTTCCAGAGATATTGATTGTTACAAAAATTGTGAAATCAAGCAATCAGCTTGCAGATATTTTCACCAAGTTTTTCACTGGTCGTCGTATTAATTACATTTGTAACAAGCTCGGTACATATGACTTGTCTGCACCAGCTTGAGAGGGAATGTTAGAATATGAGTAGGTATGGTATATAGAATCCTACTTGAAAAAGGATTGTAATGTCAGTGTGCTAATTGAAAAAGGAGTCTAATGTAGTATCTATAAATAGGGTCTCAATGTAACAATTTAGATACACAATTCAATAATATTTTCTTCTTTATTTCTCATACAAACCATAGCAGCTTCACTTTCAACTCACTAATAGCAAGCAAAATAAGACAGGTGCTTGTACTTGCTTAGTTCTCTGAACAAATGAAATAAGTAAACGAACTTCTGAAAGATTCTAATAAAGGATGAAATCCTCCAGATTGATCAAGATAGAAGCGAAATTAGCCTTACAACAGCTTTTGGAAGTCAATTAATTCTAGGAAAAATATATATATATATATATATATATATATATCACATAAAAAATCACAGCAAAGTATATAATCTATTTAGTTCACACAAAACAATTCTAAGACAATAAAAATCTTTTGTATTCAACTACTTCAACACGCAGATGGTGGAAAACTGACCAATAAAGCACATAAACATCTAAATGATGTTGAAAAGATTGTCAAGTAAAATGGTGCAAGGAAAAAATCTTTCTAAAATGCTCTTTCCATTTAGCGAAAAAAAAGGGAGAGAATTATTACCTTGTAGTTCCAGAAGGAAGTGAAGACAAAATACATCTCAATGAAAATGCTTCCAAAGGGAAGAAGACCTCCCATTAGAGAAATTACAGATGGTGTGAGGTACCATTTCTTCTCAGGGATAGGGCGGGGTATGGTCTTAACACGGCAAGGATTATTTGGTGTACCACTCCAGTTTCTTCCTACGACAGTACCCAAAAGTGCCAGAGGGAATGAAATGAAAGCCCAAATAATAAGAACAACCACCATTGTGCCAAAGGGAATAGCAGCTAAAGATCCATAAAATATAGCAATCGTGTTTAGAATGAACCCAATGCCAAAGCACATAAAGGGGAAAAGTGACGCCGTAAGGATCATTGACTTTATCCACTTTTTACCTGACAAAATTCACAAAAAAAAAACACTTTGATCACTTGATGATTAGAGGGAATTGATAGAAACAACTGAAGAACGTCAGCCGCAGAAAAATCACATACCACCACTACGAGAGTACAGGCCACCACTCACATATCCAGCAATGAACGATGTCAGAGCATAACATACAATAAAGGTTGTAGTAATAGCTCCTCTCCTGAGCAATATAAAGTACAGCAGTAAGCTCAATATTAAGAATCGGGGTGGTAAGTATATCCCTCAGTACCTTCTCAAAATAAAAAATAAAAAAAGAGAGAAAATATACCCCCAGTATGCAACAATATTTGACTGGGGACAGATCTATGATATTTATGTAATTTTTATATTATATAGGTAATAGTATAAGAATTTAACTTCATTTTATAAACTTAGTTTGGTAAAAACAAATTAATCAAACTATATTCCCTTAGTTAGACTTAGACAGCTTTGACTTGTTTAAACTTGGGCTAGTTATATATAATTACATTATTACCCAAAATAGGAAAAAAATGCTAATATCCACATGAGAAGCCTATAAATGCCAAGTATGGATTAAATAGTCAAAATGTTAAAAACTGACCAATTTGAACTAGGAAATAACCAAATCAATGTACAGACACTCAAATAAAAATGGCTGATACAGTATTGACTACACAAGCATATATTTGGAACAGTTCAGACAAGCATGAAGATTAGTAGGTTACAGTGTTAGCCAGAAAATACAACAACAACAACAAACCCAGTGTATTCCCACTTAGTGGGGTCTGGGGGGGGGTAAGATGTACGCAGTCCATACCTCTACCTCTGATGAAGTAGAAAGGCTGTTAGCCAGAAAATCCAACTGGTAAATGAATGGGAAATAAACTGTCGCTAGAACCAGAAGCTTCAGATTAAGTATAATTGCAGGCAGACATACCCGATGTATAACATTCCAATAATAGCAAATATTATCACAAGGAGAACAAGTGTTGTAAGCTGAGCACCAGTGCCAATAACAGCAGAAAGAAGGGCCAAATTTTGTGGAGGTCGGAATACATCACCATGGACAAGTTTCCAGCCAGACTCTTCATTTACATCCCTCTCCTGTACAGTAGTTTATTTATTAAAAAAAAAAAATGGCAACTGAGACATACATGATTCATGAGAAGAAAAAAAATATTACCAGGCTCTCCAGATCATCATCTTCACGGGCATATTTAGCATAATCATTACGAAGAGTACGCATCAAAATCATAGACACTAAGCCAGTGAGGAAAATAACCATCATGAAAGAATTGAACACAGAGAACCAGTGGATCTGCATTAAGAAAAAGATATTAACAGAGGCTGGAAACAGAAAGAGTAAGTCATAGTTACTCGTGTTTATTTGTGCAGCTATCTCTTTAACTCATTTGTTTCAGCAAGCACAAGAAGAAACACATATGACAAGGCCAAAAGGACTTTATCCTAGCAGTAAAATTCTACAACTTTCTTTTGGGGCAACAAAGTGTTGTCTCTAATCATCAGTAAAGAAAATGTGAACAGTTAACTTGTAGAAATGAGTACAGAATTGTCCACCGGATACATTTTTAGCTATCAAATAGTTCTTCCATTTGAGGATGGTACAAAAACTATTATGAAAATTGAACTGGTCATAGCTCATAAAGGATAGAACAAAGTGGACAGATCATAAGACTGCAATCACCATTTCATTCTTCAGTCAATTCTTTCAACAAAAGTAACATGAGTGCACAGTGAGGATCATCAATGGTGATTGGCATGTACCTGGTGTTCAAAGAAGGGGTAATCCAAGTATACATCAAACCGGCGTTCATAAGTAATATTTGTCGGAACCCATTTTACAGAGTATGTCATGCCCAGGAGTCTTCCTTCCTCCAGTGGCCTTGGGATCTCTTGTGTTAGGTTGACATGAATGATCTGTCGGAGTTAAATGTAACACAGACTACCAAAATTAAGTAGCAGAAGGTTGATAAGTGACCACAGTCCACAAGAGTAAAGAATAATAATGCATTACCTGGTCTCTATTGTATTGAATAAGAAAGTTCTTGTGTGTGTAGAGCACATGCTTGGTATCTCGGTTTCTATCAGGAAGCACTTCACCCACGAAACCTGAACTTCCATAACCATAGAGAATTTCAGTTATGTTAAACAGTAATTAGTTATTAGAATCATATGACAAAAACTAGCTAAGTGCATACCCCATAATGGTAAATCGTCTGATGCATGAAGCCATATGTCATCATAACCACAAAATAAAGATCAGAGATACAGTAAAAAGTCAGTAAACTAGCAGGCCGCACCTAGCAGCCATGTTTAAAGAGCATAGAAAACCATAGAAGGATGCGTTAATATAAAATATACCCATAAAAAATTCAAACCAATATGAATTTTCAATTGCATCCTTAAATTGTGCCACTTTTGCTGCATCCAATACCAGTTTGCAGATTGTGCTTTTCTCCACGTCTCCTGTTGAAATAAACTGGAACCTGGTGAAAAAAGATGGGCTTTGAGGAATAACAAATCCATTGTTTAATTTGTTTTGAAAAAACATACTTTTGAACTTTATGTCAATTCGGCTATCAATAAGTTCATTCCCTCCAAGAACCTCGCCAAGGCCACCCCACTTGTGACCACCATCACCAGGATGACAGTACGGAAGGCTGTAATAGTTGTAGGTCTCTTGCGGATTATTATAGGGTCCAACCTTATTTACCCAAAGAGTGACAGGTTCATCCTCTTGATACTGCAGCGTATAACAAAAAAGTCATCCACATCATCAGATAAACTGAAAACACATTCTTCTAAAACTTATCATAAAATTTTGCGAAACCAGATCTTCCAATCTGTGTATGGGAACACTAAAAAAGACACTTTAGGCTCTCAGAAGATATCTTAATCATTAAGTGCAATTGTTTTTTATAATTTTACAACTACTTAATGGGTCTGAATAGATCTGAATGAGTACGATCTATAATTAAGCCCTATTAACATTAAGAAGTCTATTCAGGAATTTCTACAAAGATACAGTTTAACCTTACTCCATCAACTTTCACAGTTCACACCACCACCCCACACAACCACCATATCAACCACCACCAATCACCACAATCAGACGTTACCACCATTAGCCACCATTTACAATAATCACCACCACCCAACAATCACCACTATATGTCATCAACAAACATCATCGTTTACCTCCACCATTAGCTATCGATATTGTCAAGAATAATTTTTTGCTACCACCAACTACAACGATTAACAACCACTGCCAATCACTATTATCATTAGCTACTACCCACAACAACACCATCACCACCTCACGTAAAATTCAATCAACACTGACAACCACCACCACCGCTAGCCATCACCACCACCAACTGCCTTACAAGTTTTTTTTGATACTTTTATTGATGCAGTATTAGATTAAGTTAGTATCTTATTTGAATTTTATATTTACCAATTTTTAAATGAAAATAAGTTTTATACATTCAAATGTTGAGAAAACAAGTAGTCTTGATTATTTGGTATTCAAATCTTAAACATCTTAATATTCAAATGTGTATTAAGATTCAGACATCTAAATCCTAATGCACATCTTAATATTCAAATGTCCATTCAGATTGAGTCATCTTAATCTTAATAAAAACAAGTGAGGCCTTAGTATCAACAGAAAAAATGCTTTATTAGGGGGTTGCAGGTGATATACAAGAATAAAAAGAACTAGAAGCAGAAGACACGGCGAAACAAGGCACGTCAATAAGTAAGCCAGGACGAAATGCATCAGTTTTGTCACCAATAGAATAGTAATTTGTCTAAACAGCACTTGCGAAAACAAAAATGTCCAAACACTTTTTTTTTTTGAGAAAGTTTTTTCTTTTTTTTTTTTTGAGAAAGATAATGTCCAAACACTTTTGGCATGTGAGGTTTTGTGACGATATACTTGTGTTATAATTTGTATAAGCTAGTTATCCATAGTGCTTGAAGAACCATCTCGTTAGGATTTACTCCAAGATCAGGGTTGATTAATCAGCAAAGATAAAGGTACGTGTTGCCACACCTAATTGAGAGACCAGTGTGACGCCCCGCGTCACTACCCATTAAATTCATCACGTTTTGGGAATTAGCATAATTCCGAGCATTTCGGGTGCATTTCGGAGCCCGACGGGGCTTCCACAACGTCTATTGACAAGGCCAATGTGGGGGCATCTTTGGGAGGTCAAATTACAAGCTCGGGTCAACATTTATGGGGCTTTGGAGCCTTGATCAGCTGCTGAACAGAAACTGCACAGAAAAACAGGTTGCTAGACAAAGGCCTTTCACTAGTGCACGGATTACATGGCCAAATGTAGAAACTTTGACTAGCATTTGTTGTACCCCTTGACTAAGGGACTTTATATATATCTTGTAAGGCCCTCTTGGGCAGACATCTTATACTTGTTTTTACTCGAGAAATATATCAGAAAATTGGCTCTTCGGGCCTCCCAAATCGAGTGTCTTCCTTTGCTATTTTCCTTACGTGTTTGTGTGAATGTTCAAAGGTTCTTGGGGACTGATTTAGAGCTGGTTTAGGACTGAGTTTAGCATCGATATTGAGAGTGTTAAGCTGTCCTTACGCGGCTAAAAATAGGCCCGTGACACCAGGCTCCTATTATACCTGCTAAATGATATTCAACATCTTTTTTGATAACCATAAAATTAACAAGTTGCTTTCACTAGATTTTCTGACAAGTGGCTTTGCACGGAATGATATTCAACACAAGAGTTACGCTCTGAAAACGATCATGTGTCCCTTCATGCACACAAATAGAAATCCACTACAAGAGTTGCAGAAATCAGAGTACAATAATAAGCACATGAACGAAAAGTAATAAAAGTATCATCAGGAACCAACACATCATCAATCAGCAAACAATCTGGCAGCAACCCTTGAGGTCCAAATAAAACTAAAACATTACTATAATCAGGAACCAGGTCCTGTCTAACAGTTAGAATTAGGGTATTTAATCAACATCATTTGTTCTAATTTATGCATTAAAGTGGGTATTTTCTAAATCCCTAATGTCAATCAGTAATTCTTATCTTTCCATATTTTAATCTACATCACAGCCCCCCACTTTGCCTCAAACTCTTTTGACTCTATATCGCACACATATAGGTGGTCATACGAAGCATCAGATTTCATGACATGCTTCCTTGCCTAATCCACATTCTAGCTCAAATATCTCATCCACAACACTTCAAACCAGCTGTTTCCTGCCATCCTCCTAATTTATCTATATCCCTCCAGAAGGATTCCATAAAAGTTACAACCTTGTCACTTCGACAGTAACAATTCCAAATGCAAAGAATCCTCTGGTGTTACCAATTCGTAACTTTAACTCCTCTCCAGTCATGGCTCTGTCTCCAACTTTGCCTTAAAGTTTCAACTTTTGGGGCTGGTGATAAGTTCCCAATTCTCATCTCCGAAAAATACCCATAATATGTTTGTTAGTCCACAGATCATTACTCAACATCTTTCCTGAATAGTTCTCAAATCTCTCGAATCCCAATCCCACATGCTCCCAATTTGAATGTACATGATAATGCAGTCCACCTCCTTGGCCACGATACCAGTAATACCTCAAATAGATATGCTAAATTCTTCCTTCCTTGGCCACCTCTACCACCTCCTCTTTGTCTAAACCCTGATCTTTTATGCAAGTTGTTACGGACCAAGGTAGCAACAAGCTATGATTGATGAGTTCAATGCACTCCTTCAAAATCAAGCAGAGTCCTTAGTTCCTTCAACTTAAGCAAACATAGATTGCCAACAAGTGGGCAGTGGCGGAGCCAGACTTTTGGTTAAGGGTGTTCATATTTTTCCTTGGGCAAAAAACTGTTTAAAGAACAAAGAAAATAAAGCACTGCTACACCTACCAAGGTTCGAACCCGAGTTGTTGATGCGGAAATGCACACTCTTGACCACTGGACTATGCTTCTCTAGCTTGTCAAGGGTGTGCAACAACATGTATATAACCATAAATATCTATATTTAACCTATATACTAGAAAAAAATTTCCAACGTAGGGTGTTCATCTGACCACCCTTCGTTGGCTGTGGCTCCGCCACTGCAAGTGGGTCTACCTTGTTAATTATAAAGTGGATGGTTCCATCTTCCATGGGCAACACTATACATTTATGTTGACATTATTGCATCTCATATATGTAGGCAGAAGACTTAGATGGCCTATGGCATGTATAGAGTTGAATCCGTGGCAGATGACGCCTACCATCTTTTTTTTAGAGTATGCATGTAAACACATTAACAGACAAAAAAAAAAATGATGATAAAACATCCATTTTGTAAGATTCAAATCACTACCCAGGAAGACTTGCAGCATCAGAACATAATTATAATTATAATATTAAAGCTCAAACTTCTTCTTTTAAAAAGCTCAAAATCAATACACAGTTTGCACTTATTATCTGTTGTAACCTTCAAAAATAACACAATTTCAGTTTATCATACAAAATCTCTAAAAAAAATTCCACAAAGATAAGGAGTTAGATACATAAAGAGGAAAAAGAAAAGGATGATAGAGAAAATGCAATTACATGGTAGAAGAAACCGAAGATCCAAGAATTTTATTAGAAGATTATTTATTTAACCTTGGCAAGAGATGGGTATGCAAGGAATAGAGAGAAGATGACGAAAATGGAGAGGGATCGCATTGCTGTGGATCTGAAGTTACTAGTCTTTTCTCTCTATCAGGTTTTGTTTCTCTCTTTCTACGACTCCACAAATCACCAAATCTGGGTTATAGACTCTTCAAGAAACTCTCTGCACTTTTCCAAACCAATAAAAATTCTAAAATATTTAGGGACAAAAGCTAATTACACTAAATTATAAAAAATAGTATTACTACTACCATTTTTGCCATATTGCTTTGGAAATAATGCTTCTAAATTTTTTATTTTTTTTAGCAAATGACATTTTCAATCCCGGTTATTTTAATTTTAATAACTATTGTCATATCTATTGAGCAATTTTGACCTTCAGTTAAGTAATATGTGATATTTTGATTCAATTACTAAAGCATAACATAAATTTAAATAAATTGATAATCGTTAATTAGGGCACTTGGAATATAATATATGTGCGTTTCTTTTACACCTTAGTTGTTAAAATGGTAAATAAATAATTACATATTAACTATACTTCCTGGTTTATGTACTAATTATCGTACGATATTATCTTAATATTATTACACTTCCTAATCATTTCAAAAACTAATCCATCTTTCATATTCTAGAGTACACTTTTCTTTTAATGTTTTAAAAAAAAAAAAAGTTCTTCAAAAATATCTTATCTTATTTGAGATAAACTGCATTCAATTATAGGATGAAAATTTATGTAGAAATTCATTATATGAGCGTATTTCATTTTGTTATTTTATCAATTTTTGACTTATCTTTTCAAGTTTTCCTCTATTTAAGTTAGGGTTCTCATGGGCTTTCCATTAGTGAATATAGAGCTCCAATTCTTCCATTTTGACATTTTTTGCGAGGATTTTTTTTTTTTTCAATTTGTTACTTTTTAATCAAACAAGGATTATCAAGGAATTATGTTGGTGTGGGAATATATGCAAAATTAGGGTATGCAGAAATAATATTTTCTTGGACAATAATATATTACAAAAGGCATAATTTTCTTAAAATGATCAAAGCGCTCTTACTAATGAGTATCAGTCCATTTATATTGATGATATTGATTACTCATCGAATCAAAATAGCACATATTCTTAATTGAAGGTGAATATTTCCAAGATCAAAATTTAAGTAGTGCAATAATTCAAGGACTAAAAGTATTGTTTTATCCTTTTTTAATAAAAGCATTTGCATAAGTTTTTGATAGATCAATTTCACACACACAAAAAAAAAAAAACCTAGATAGAATGTCCATTTAGTCAAAATTTCTTATCCTAAATAATCTAACTATTTAGCATTTATGATTTAAAATAATTATTCAGTCACTTTTATTTTTGCATTTTTCGGCTACTGCTTTACCTTTTTTCTTCTTCCTTCTTCTTCTTCTTTCCTTCTTTCATCCATTAAAAGGCTTCTTCTTCTCTTCTTTCGTCTTCTTCCTTTTTCTTCACCTCCTTTCTTCTATTTTGTGATTGAAAACGTGAAATAAAGCTTAAGACTCCATCTTTAACCATTAAAGCTTCTTCAAAGCTTGATTTCAAAATTTGACAATGTCAAAATATGAATCATTTTGAGATAATAATATATCAAAAGATTCAAAATATTGAGAGGAGCTCATACTTAAAATTTGGCACTGTATAAAAGGTTTTTGAGTTGGTCAAGATAGAAAGAATGTCTCAACCACTAAAGCTTATTCGAAGATCAAATTTAAGACTCTTTGTATTGCAAACGTGACTATTCAAGTGATTAATATATCCAAAGATCTGAAACACTAAGAGAGCTCATATATAAACTTTAGGACCATTTAGAGGAGATTTGAGTTGTTTGAATGAAAAAAAGTATGTATGAGTGTCTCTCTCTCTGTATATATAACTATGTATATACTAGAGAGAAACTATTATACTATATAAAAGGCTAGGAAACACATACCTGATAGACAATTATGTGTTTCCTAATATTAACATAACATTGAAATAAAGGTATTTTTCATTTTAGGTAGACTATATGTTTTTAGTGTTTGAAAAAGATAGTATATTTATGTTTTATATGTGTGTTTTTTCATTTATGGACTTAAAAATTTGTGTAGATTTTTCATTTTACCTTCTGCCCAACCGCAAAGTTTGCATTTTTTCATACATGTGGGCTCATTTTCTATCCTCTTTTACGTCATTTTGATTTTTTTTGTATTTATATGAACTTTTTTAATTCGTTTTGTTCATTTTACGTAGATCACTTTTATACTCAATGCATTCAATTTTTCATTGATTTTCTTTTACTAAAAAGGGCCTAATTATCCATACCTATTGAAAATGGTACAAAAAAATCCTACATCTACCTTTTGACTTTATAATACCCTTCATGTCCACTTTGAGCTTCAAAATACCCTTTATTTAATAGCCCCCAATATTAAATTAAAAATAGTTTAATTAATGACATGATACATTCCCACTAGTCCCCATTTAATTTATTAAAAAAAATTGAAAACCCTAACCCACAAGATACGCCATCTTTACTCGACTTGCCCCATTACTTTAACCTATTAATCAAACCTATTTCATTTTCCATTCCAAATTTGACAGTTATCCCATATTCCACTTATTTTGTGATCACCCTCCAAAGTGCTAACAGGACTCCATAAAGAATAGAAACAAGCATTTACTTTACTACTTGTTTGGTATATGATTCATCACTAGAGGCATTGCTAAATAGTAATTATTAGTTAAGTTGGTTGCTACATAATATTCACCTACCGAGAAACAACAAAGGAAATTGAAGGACAGAATACTGATGTAGAATGATTTTGCTCGAGAGAATAGTTTAATATAGAAAGGATATGAAATCAAGAATAGATAGACATCACCCATCCTTGTGCTGAAAAATAAAAAGATGCAAGTATTGCAAAGAGACCACCAACCCGATGATAGGGAAAACAGCAACGAGTTACCACCCAGAAAATACAGAGTAAAGTAGAAAATTTTCCAATTGCTTTTCTTTTTAATAAGAGAATTCAAATTGCTTAATCCCATTTTTTATCATGATATAACCTTATAGCTACTAGATCATAAAGAGAGGAAATTAAATTTTTCTTATGTCACGCTCCAAGCTATCACCTTGATCGTAACATGGTGTTTAGAGGCACAAATGACCCTAAGCTAATCCATGTTCTGACATGCACTAATAATACTGAAGGTAACTGAAATTTTGAATGTAGAAGCTAATTGATTTAATACTAAGGTTTAGTAATAACTGAAATAATAACTAGTCTGAAAACAAACCAAAAGCTTTAAAGTCTGTTATCTTTCTGAAAGCCTCAACTAAAAGATGAGCTACTGGGATAAGTCCCCATTTAACTCTACCTATCTGAAATTGAAATAATAAACTAAAATAAAAGAATACTAAAGGCTTGTCCTCAGATAATAAGGACTCACCATGATTTTCTATTGGAAGAGTACTGAATCATGCGAACCGTAAGTCTGATGAGCGTCGAAACTTATATCATAATACGATACACAAAAGAAATTATGTGATCAGTGCTTTGAATATACTGAGCATGTGAGTTTGAATTAAAATGCAAGACTGAAAGCATAAACTAAACTTAAGTACAATGACTCTATTACAAATGCATAAAAAATGATATAGATAGATACGTTTGGAAATCATAGTTCAAAATAAATAGACTAAAATGAGGTTCATGTACTAATGCTAAGTCTAAATTTGTAACCTTGGAAGACTCTGTTAACCAATATAAACCACGTAAGCCAAATATGAAGTCTAATTAGACCAATATACCTTGCCAAGAAATAAAAACATGGCTAGCGCTATTGCTAAATTGATGTCCAACTGGGAGGGCAAAATAAGCTACAGTGGCACATAGTTCCGCGACTTAGGTGTGCTGGAACCTAATTAGTAAGTACTACTCCCAAACTATTTATATTATTAGCTCATAAACTGATATATTGAAACTGAGTCAAAACATACTTTATTTGAAAATATTTTGAAAGCCTGACTAACTAAAGTTATGTTTTAGGTATGTAAATCAAGGCTAATTACTTTATTCATGCTAAAATCAAGAATTACTGGTATCGCGTGTTAATAACAGCCAAGCTTTTTTTAAAGTAAGACTAAATCATGCAAACCAATGAAATACCAAGCTAAGTATTAAATCATGAATGATTAAGTCTAGTAAGTTACCAAATCATGAAAATTATATATATTTATAATGTAGAAATCATGAGTAGACTGAAATAATAGGGAAATGATAAACTGAATAAGAACTCTAATTTTGATTTATAGTAAACCTGAGAATTTTTGAGTTATTTGGGACTCAATGGGTGAAAGGAAACTCATTGATGAAATCTCACATACCTAGAGAGTGAATTCTTGTTACGAACTTAAGAGATTTTGAAGTTTGCAAAGGAAACCTAATTCTACCTTAAGAGAAGAAGAATCACCTTATTTTAATATATTAGACGTGTTTAGGATAGAATGAAGTGAAGGTCAACCAATCTCTCTTAAACCTTCTTAAATGCCCCGAAAATGATGTAGTATAGGGAGTTAGGAAAATTAAAAGGATAAAAATACCTAAAATAAAATATAACTAAGTTTGTTGTACCACTCATCATGGGCCATAGGATGAGTCATAATGCCTGCCAATGACACATTATGACTAGGCAAAGTTGCTGGATCTAGGCACAATTGGGACACAATGACTCATGTCACTGATGATGAGTTATTATGTGGCCTTGTTTCACCTAGACCCAAAATGTCAAATCTTAAGTCCTTGTCAGGATAAGTGACTTGATGATTCATCATAGGTGACAATGAATGGTCATCTAGAGTCGTTTCCACTAGGCTAAATTTTCAATTTTCAAGACTTTGATCTGGGTAGCTTTGAACGAGTCATATGATAGCTCATCATTACTGAATATGAATCATCATCACTAAGTCTTTGTCACTAAGTAAAAAATAATCCTTTAGGACATTTGGCTAAACACTTAGGACAGCTCACCTAACAAGTTGTTGGCACTAATTACGACTTATTGCCTGAGTCGTTCTATGAAAATTTTCTACTGGTTTTGACTATTTTTTTGTGCTAAGTATAAAATAGAGTCTTAGAAACTTTTGGTGTGGTACAAATCTCCCTCTTGGGAATATTCATCCGCTAATGATGACTAACTAGGCTGAAAGATAAAAAAAGAGCTACAATCCCAAACTTGAGTTCTATAGTTGATTACTAACATGATAACTGGATTTTTAACTAAGATATAACCTAAACTAAATTCATGAAACATGCAAGTATAATAAGATATGAAACCAACTAAGGGACATGGAACTGAGGGAAATACTAAGAAGAAGATTGTTACCTCAAGTCATAACTAAATTCGAAGGGAAAAGATGAGGGTACTCGATCACCATATCTACTTCTGCTTCCTAAGTAGATCCCTCAAATAGTTGATTCCTCTAAAGAATTTTCACTGAAGCTACTTCTTTATTCCTCAACTTACGAACTTAATGGTTAAGAATCTCAACTGGGACCTCTTCATAAAAATGACTATCTTTCACATCCACACTCTCTAATGGATGAACTAAGGCTAAATCACCAAGACAATTTCTTCAATAAAGACACAAGGAAAACTGTATGCACTAATGCTAAAGTTGTAGACAAATCTAAATCTTAGGACATATTGCAAATGCACTTTATACGAACCAAAATATCGGGAACTGAGTTTTTCCTTATTGGGAAACATTATCACCCCTTTATTGGGTGAAATCTTCAAGTAAACCCAATCATTAACCGCAAACTCAACTCTATTCTTCACATCTGCATAGGATTTCTGATGACTCTGAGTTGTTTCCATACTCTCTCTAATCAATTAAACTTCCTCAATAGCTTCATGAGCTGAATTTGGCCCCTCTTACCATAAATCACTTCAAATGGAGATATCTGAAAATTGAAGTAATAACTATTGTTATATACAATTTAATGAGAAACAAGTGATCATCCCAACTACCTTTAAAGTCAATCGCGTAAGCTCTCAATATATTATCTAAAGTCTGAATGGTCTTCTTTACCTGACTATTTGTCTATAGGTAGAAAGTTGCGCTAAGATGAACCTAGGTACCAAGACCCTTCTAAATAGACTTCCATAAATATGAAGTAAATTGAATACCCCTATCCGAAATGATAGTCACAGGTACTTCATGCAACCTTACTAGCTCTATAAGGTAGAGTCTAGCATAGTCCTTGGTTGAGTCCATAGTGTTAAGTTGTAGGAAATGCACTAAATTAGTAATCCAATCTACAATAGCCCATATAGAATTATGTTATTGGCGAGTACGAGATGACTTTATAATGAAGTCCATATTCACCTCTTTCAACTTCTAGGTAGGAATAACAAATATTCTAAGTCATACCATTTGGTCTTTGGGGCTTTACCTTGACCTGCTTACAATTTGAAAACTCAACCACAAATTCTACAATATCCTTATTCATTCCGTTCTACCAATAGACTTCGCATAGATCACAGTAAATATTGGTGGCTCCTAGGTGAATAGGATACCAAGAATTGTGAGCTTTTATCAATATTTATTACCTCAAATCATCTAAATCTAGAATGCATAATTGCCTTGATAATGAAGAACACCATTCCCTCATCGGGAAAAAATCCCAACTTTCTAATCCTGAACTACTTCCTTTAACATAAGCAAAATAGGATCACTATTTTGCTTCGCCTTCATTTTTGCCACTAAAGAAGACTCCAAACCATTTGAACCATGAAACTACCTTAGACTAAGTCAACCAACTAAACACCTAATCTAGAAAGTCGGTGAACATCATAAACTAATTCTTTTCTCCCATATTCTATATAAGAAACACTACCTATTGAAAGCCTATTAAAAACATCAACTACTACACTGCTTTACCTAGATAGTACAAGACACTTGTATCATAATCTATTATAACTCTAGCAATCTCTTATAATAAAGATTTAAATCTTTCTGACTAAGTACAAATTAAAGGCTTTTGTGATCAGTGAACACATAAAAAAAGATTTCATAAAGAAAGTGCCTCCAAATCTGTAAAGAAAAAACAACTGCTTCCAACTTAAGATCATGAGTCAAGTAATTATCCTCACGAGGGTTGAGTGATCTAGAGGCATAAGCTATGACCTTATTGATATTCTATAAAAATATAGCACTTTTAATGCTTAAAATAATGAAAATATGCAAGTTTCTAGGATGTTTTATTAGATATAATGTATTTTGGGTATGTTTTGTAGGATACTAGGTTTTGGATGCTAAGTTTATGAAAAAGATGAAAAATGGAGTTTTTGTCTACTTGATCAATTTTGGGTATTCGTGACACTTTCCAGATGTACGTGACCAAAGCATGTGATGAAAGTTAAATATTTGAAGTTTGGTTACAAGTATTGGAAAGCCTGACAGTTACCTATGTCTACATGTGGACCACATATAGCACATATGGTCTATATGAGACTAAGGTAATTACCAAAAGTGAAGATCCAAAGAGTAAAAAAAGTTGAAAACGAACTTTCGGCACTTACCTATGTCAACATGCGGACCGTATATGGGAAAGGTAAGTGCCAGAAGTCCAAAGTCCATAGAGCTAAAGAAGCAGGAAATTTTTCTAAAACTTATATATGTCTACATGCGCCCAGGTACAAGCCGCATGTGGCACATACTCCCAAGCCCAGGCCGCATGTAGGCACAGGTAAGTAGCCACCGACTCTTTTTTGTTCTTTTTCATCTAGGATTTAATTTTTGTGTTTCCTCATGTACTATAAATACCTTTTATGTATTTTAGTAGAAATTACGCACTCTTGATACTTACAAATATATTTCGATTTTGAGATTCAGTTTTGACCTTGGAATTCTCTTATATTGATTTCAGTTGATTAATTTTGTTAAAGTTTTGGGTTTTTAGTTATGATTTCATCTTATGCTTTCAATTATGAATGTTGTTGGTTTTTTTACAACCACGAGCGGCTAAAACCCTTAGCTAGGGTTGTGGAAACCCTGGCAGATTGATGAAGTAGCGGAAGTGCTATTTTTGTCCGGAACTGATACCCATGTATGCATTATATTATCTTTACTTTAATAGTTATCTTAGCGGTTTCAAATATTAGGATCCCACCTAAATTATTGCTACTTAATCCAAAAGAGGAGTAGTGACTAGGAAAAGATAATTACAATAGTGATTTAAAGTTTAACTATCGATCCACGCTACTAGGTATTATCTATGTAAGATGGTTAGCTGTTATATAATAACTAGAGACTTAAAATGTAATTGGTAACTGTGATATTGGATAAGGATTAGTAAGGCGACATCCTGAGACTCAAAGGCAAAGGGTGAAATCTGTTAACTGGTCCAAAAGGTAAATGGTACATAACTTATTAGATTCTGCATGCAAGGTATCGAGTTGGTTCAATAAAGCACAATAAGCCTATAGAGTTGAGAAGCCAGGGGAAACACAATTCTAGTGTTCATAATGACTAATTACATCCAAAGTTGATATTCACTACTAGTTCGATATTGATACTCAAATCCCCCCATTTACTTTTCCAGTTTTGCCTGTTGATTACAACAACTGAGAACCATGATTTCATTTATTCCTTTAGGATTCGACCCCAACCTTTGTTGGGTTACTATGTTTGACAGCGACCACATAATCTTTAAATTAAATATGTAGCTTGGGAGTTATTAAATTTAGGCATCATTGCCGGGAAATATGGCGTTGAGTTGTGAATCGAGGTTGTAGAAGTTTTTGGGTCCTTTTGTTTTTATTCTTAGTTAGGTATATGTCGTTGTATGCCTAACACACTGTAAGACCCCGCAAAGTTCCCTCATAGTCCGAGCTTTAGAGCGTGTCAAGTGAAGTGTAATTTTGACCCTAAAAAATTAAGAAGTGACTTCCCAAGTGATTGGTGTTTAAACCATATGGAATTTTCTTAATTTTGACTATTTATCATGTCGAGAATTGAATTACCTTTCCAATGATACCAATTTTGTCCAAATCCATTATCGAGGTGAGAAGTTATAGCTGTTTTACCTAGAGTTTCAAAACCGCCCAGGTGCGGCGGACGATCTGACAAATCGTCGAGTCTGCAATGGACCATCGCTTGGCCTGTCGCAACCAAGAAAGTAACTCCCTTTTCTGGTCCAAGTGCAATGGCCAAGATGACGGACCATCAGATTTGCGATGGACGGACCGTCGCTGTGACCATCGCGTTGAGGCAGTGTGGCGTCACCTGGCCATCGTACGAGATACGATCCGATGGACCATCGAACTTGAGATGGACCATCTCTACAACTATCGCATTGAGGCAGTGTCTCCCATTCCTGACCAACGTGCGACGGACGACCCGACGAACCATCGTTTCGACCGTCGCAACCCCCATTAAATATTTTTAACTCATTTTAAAAAGGAGATTTTTGGTATTTCCACTTTTTTATCTACCAGATATATTCCAAACGAAGCAAATGGCTTTGTTCATCATCCAAAACACAAGAGAGCTAGGGTTTTTCCCTCGAGATCAAATCTAAAACCCTTCTCCAAGAAATCCAAGAACTCACCATGGATTCTACAAATTGAGTTGAGATTTAAGTTCCCCAAGTTGAAGGGTTGCAATAATCCTCTCTCAAGAATAAGAAGAAGAGTTTAAAGTAAGCTTGTTCATCCAATTTTATAATCCAAGGTATGTTGGGTTTTGAACAAGGGTAATCCTTTCATCCTTGTGCCCAAAGGCTTATTTAAACTATAATTTTCTGCAATCTATGAGATTTTACATAAATTTGAATTAGGGTTTTCACCCATTATTATTGATTGCAATATTTTGATATTTCCCATGAATTGAGAGTCTAATGGCATGATTTTCATATGTTTTCTTGAGAAATTGCAGCTGGGTCTATACCCCAGATTTTAATCCTTTAGAAATTAATAATTGAAATGTTTGAGATATTGAAGTCTATGAGTATGTTGAGAGTTTGAGACAAATTGCTGAAATTTCCAGATTTCTACATGAGTTATGATTCTATATGTTATCTATTATGCCTTAGATGAGTTTTAACTTGAGATTGAATTATGGGTTATTGATCCCTACTTGAGATTTGCAATGTTATGAACTCTTATGCTATATGCATCCATGATTTGAGTATTCTGAGATTATTAAGAAATTTTTTGACCTAATGATTATGGAGTTTTGAAATTCACTTCACTACATGAGATTACAGATTTGATTATTGGGTTCTTATTGAACCATGAGATTATTCTAAAGTGGATTTTCATAAGCTGAGTGAGATAATCTAAGGGGAGTAGTATTTAGCATTGAGTTGGGTAAGTTACTATGGTTTCTTACCCCAGAACAACATACCACCGTAGGTTGGGCCTAAGGCCGAGATGAATTTTGGCCTGGGGCAGAGATATTGGGCCCAAGGCTGAGATAAGTGATCACTGAATTGAGGTTATACTCCCTGGCAAGAGTATGACGCTCCTCCTCAACGTGAGGTCTCCTCCTTAGGAGAACAAAACATTGGACTCCATGTAGCTCGCATGGTTTATGTCGGTTAAGAGAACCTCCCTTGATACAAGTTATTTTTCTAATAGTAAAGTTGCGAATTTGCTCCCTAAGACTAAAAGTATTTTCCCTTGATATAAGTATTTTTCTCTAAAGCTTTGAGAAGAGAAACTCCCTAAACTAAAGTATTTTCCATTAAGATAAGATATTTTTCATTTAAAACTAAAATACTTTCCCTTGATATGAGTATTTTTCCCTAATGTTTGAAATAAGATATTTTCCTAACATGAATGAAATGCCTTCAAGTATGTTCCAAAGTTATATGATTTTGAATTCCAAGTATTTGAGTTCAAAAGAGTTACGAGTTCTTGAGCATTGAAGAAGTTTTACTCTCCATGAGACATATGCATAAGTTGAAAGTATTGCTTAAAGTTTCCTTTAGCCTTGAGTAATGAGAATAAGAGAAGAGTACAAATTTCAAAGCTGAAAATATAATGACTCACGAGATTGTGTTACATGTTCTATTTTACATGATTCATGAGCTTTGCATTTTATATCAAGCCATGTGAGTCATTACTTATTACATGTATGATTTGATTAAAGAGTATTGATGTTGTTTTATATAAATGCATGCACCCCCACATACTCAGTACATTCTCAAGTGCTGATCCATATATACGTTTATATGCTACATTGTCTTATAATGTAGGTTCAGGTGCTCAATCCCAAACCCGTCAGTGATTTTTGAGTACCCCTATCTACATTTCTACAGTGGTGAGTCCTCATGATTCGAGGACCTATATTCAGATATCTTCATATTTTGAGAGACTATGTGGTTATTTCTAGTTCATTTCGAGTTAGTTGGGGACCTATCCCAATGGCTCTCTTGTTCATGGATTAGTAGAGGCTTTGTCAGACTAGTTATCAGATTGTGGTTGTGTTGAGGTTTCCAGTATTGTGGTCATTTGGACCAAGCATTTTCTCCGTATTTCCTTTCATATGATATAAACTATGCTAGTGTTTGAATTATTATGTCTTGAAATGAGTGTTATTAGTAGAAACGGGCTCAAAGGGTTAGCTTGGGGCTACTTTTAGCCTTAAGCATTGTGTGACGTCCCGGGAGGCGATTTCGGGTCATTACATGTACGGAGTAGAGGCAATCCCTTGCTCCCAGTAAATTCAAATCCAAAGAGGATACTACGAGCACCTAGTAGGATGAAGGAACTGAAAAAAGATGATATTTCTAAAGGGGTTCGTGATGATGCACACCAGGTGCCTCTCCCTCCTCTTGAAGGAGTTTAGGACATTATTGAACAACAAATGAAGGTGTTTTTAGTATAAGCTACTAATCAGATGAGGAAAGAAGATGCTCAGTGGAAGCTCAGGAGGTAGAGTTAGTTGTGTAGAGGTAGGAAGCAGACCGTCGAGCAACACTCAGTGGTAATTAGAACAGAGTTAGAGGTGGCCGTGCTCAAGTGATCCCAATGTACAAATATTTGCAACCATATTAGAATGATAATAAGTATCTGGGTATGTTGAGCCAGCAGAGAGTAGAGCTATGATTCTTCTGTCTTGCCCCTAAGTGTCAAGTTTAATATAACTAGTGTTATGATCCAGGTCTTATACTTGAAAGGTGTGTTTGTGGGGTTGCCTACAGACGGCCCAAACATGCATCTGGCCAATTTTATTTTGCACTTCATATACAAATCCAGGAGTGAATTAAGAGGTTCTTAGATTACAGTTATTCCCCTTCTCGCTTATTGGAGAAACATCTTTATGGTTGAGGGAACTTTCATGAGGATTTATCACTACATAGAATGAGTTGAGCAGACAATTCTTGAACAAGTTCTTTTCTCTATCTAGGATATTGCAGCTTAAGGATGAGATTTATAATTTCAAGCAGCTGGAGTCTGAGTCTATGTACGAGGCTTGGTTCAGGTTTAAGAAAAAAGTTGAGTATAGTGACCAACCATAGTATTTCAGGGATGAACTTATTGGAGTTATTCTATAGAGACCTTACCATCAGTTCTATAGCCATAGT
Organism: Capsicum annuum; assembly: GCF_002878395.1. Classification (NCBI taxonomy): domain Eukaryota; kingdom Viridiplantae; phylum Streptophyta; class Magnoliopsida; order Solanales; family Solanaceae; genus Capsicum; species Capsicum annuum. The sequence goes on from NC_061114.1 coordinate 112,091,575, forward strand.
AGACACTATTTCTGGAGGAGCGCTTATTAGATTTTTTTGGGAGATAGCTTGTGATATTCTAGATTAGATCTCTTTCACTTACCAAGGGTGGTAAACTCGAGAGGCTGAGAAGGGTTCTAACACTTATGTTTGTGGTGCCCTAGTGACTAGAGAGTAGCTGATGATTCTGTGGTGCAAGAGATTGCATTGCTGAGGACTAATATTGGGTTGCTGGATAAAAATTTTATGACAACAAATCATAGGGTGCAACTTTAGAGCTTATGAGTCTTAATTAGAAGAGACTAGGTATCTGGATTGTCAATTGGTGGGTTTTCTAGCCCAAAGGCAATGAAACTAAGGTCAGAACTATGATAATGATAGATATAGAGACCATGGTAAAAAAAATATGGTGACTGGTGATGGAGAGATAATTACAAAGAGAAGGGAGACACCTGCCAGCAGAGTTCGGAATCAAGAATAGAAGAAATATTGACCAAATGATGAAAGGTCAAGAAAGTCAGGAGGCTAGTCTTTAGGAGATCAAGGTTGATATTTTTGGTTTGACCTAAAAGGTTGAGTCTCATGTAATGGCTATCAAGCAGTTAGAGTATCAGTTTAGGAAGATGTCTGCTGCTTTGCATCAAAGGTAGCCTGGTACCTTCCCGAGTAAGACGATACAGAATCCTTCAAACATCAGTCATTGTTTAGCTATCACCACTAATTGTGGCACTACTATTGATGATCCCTATGTACCTTGTAACACCCTGAAATCGGGTCCTGAGACGTCACACGGTGCCTAGGGGCACAAGTGACCCCAAGCTAACCCTTCTACTGGCATAACTCTTAAGTAATTGAATAAGATAGATAAATCTGAACAAAGTAAGTGGAAGATACATCTTTTCTGAATCTGATCAATACAAAAGTGAATTCACATGATTGCAACTCTGCTTTTACAAAGAAACTGAGATAAATACAATGACTCTACTGACTGTCTATGAAGCCTCTACTAATATTAACTATAGATAGCTAGGACGCGACACCAACTATCACTAATCAATATATAAGAAAAATAAAGAAATAAAATATATAATGACATCTAACTTAAATCCCCGAAGTAGGAGGACATATTATCTGCTAGCTAAAAGCTGCAACTGTCTGAGTCTGATGCGCATACTAAATCTTATACCTACATTATGAGATAATGTAGCACATTGACGTGTATGTAAATCAGTACTTTGAGGATGTACTGAGTGTATGGAGGTGCAATGCACATATAAAATAATATCTCAATATCGTCACAGTTTATAAAATTATGCATGCTGACATAAATGACTCACATAGCTTGAATAATATCTGAAATATAAATCTCATAAATCATGAATAATGAAATATTTAGTATAAATCTCTTGAGTCATTTCACTTCATTCTAAATCTGTACTGTTTCTTTGTTCTCAAACTTGTAGTATAGATAATGTCTTAAAACAACATATTTCCGAATATACACTTTAATCTCATGAAAACTAAGAACTCCTTTGAAAACTTACAAATTTTGACACTTGATAACCTTAGAACTCTTAGAATCATAGCTTTCAAAAAACATATACCTTTATCTTAGATAGAGTGGGGGACTACTTTGAGAGTTTCTCTTAACCGACATAAACCATGTGAGCTACATGGAGTCCAACGTCTTACCCACGTTGGGGAGAGCTATCCTATCCTTTCCATTGGATGGAACCTTTTGTGATCACTATATCAGCCTTAGGATCACATCCTACGGGGGCACGTAGTTCTAGGGAAGTACCACACTTCCCGCTCGGTGCTAAATACTACTCCTAGACTTAGCTTAGAACTTTAAAGAAAATCCACAATAAACAATTCAACAATTTGCATCGGGAGCCAATATGCTACCCCTTTATCATAAATCAATCAAATGTGGATTTCTTTTCTTACTTGGGTTAAAAAAACAACTCTTTCCTGAAATCTTGATAGACTCATCATCAAAGTTTTAAAGATCTCATAATAATAGAAATATAAACTTACTTCTCGCAATCCTTTAGAAGTCCTCAATAACTCGTTCTCAAAATAATAATCTTTAAATAGGGGGTTAATGACCCATATATCAAACTCGTATTAAAACACCAAAAGATTCATGCTTGATAATGTAAATATTGATGAATCAACTCAAAATCTGAAAATTTCAGCAATAAGCATGAAAATATAAACACACTCATGTAATATCATAGCAAAACATCATACTCAATATACTTGTTGAAAATACTTCAACAATGTCAAAATATAGAAATCAAGAATCACAATAAAACGCTTAAACACACTTGGAAAAATCTGAAAAATCACATTACTTGTATAAATATGTGAAATTAGTCATGCAATTACACTTCTAAATCATTGGGAAGCTTATAAGCTTGTAATTAACAACCATGGGTATAAACCCCAACTAGAATTTCATGGAAAATAATAAAAAATTCAGTAATTTATAATCTAAAATAAGTTTTGGGCACAAGAACGAAAGGGTGTTCTTGTTCAAACCCCACATACCTTGAAATTTAAGCTTTGGATGAACTCTTAACTTCAGATTGCTATTCTTGAGATTAATGGGTGCTTCTTATAGCCCTCGGAATGGGGAATACGAATCTTGAAAAATTATCGAAAACCTACGGTTGAATCTTGATATAGTTGGATTTTTAGGTTGAAACCCTAATGAATGTTCTTGGTGATTTTGAGAGAAAGTAAACTTATTTTGGTGTTATGGGAGTTTAATCCCGTGTTATAGCTGGATAGGAGTTGGCAAATACCACTTTTGCCCTTAAAAACTCGGAAATAGAACCTGACAATTATTAGTGTGCGATAGAGCGTGCGTCGCATGCTTATCGCATGGTGCTACTGCCTCAGCCACTAAAATGGCCATAACTTTTTGCTCGGGTATCGAATTTTTGCGAAATTGGTATCGTTGGAAAGCTAATTCAATTATCTACAATTTGATAGGTCTTGGGATGAAAAGTTCCATGTATATAAATAGTTATGAATAGTTGAAGTAGACCCTAGTAGAATTGAATGACAAACTTTGGACGAATTAATTAATCTTAGCTCAACTTTGTTCTAGGTCATTGCTATGAACATTTTCCACCTCTAAACTACTCCATAGACTAGGATAATGATCATGCAAATTATATTCACGTGATAATCACTTGGATTAGAGCTTAGACGCGTAGAAATGATGGTTAGAATTCTAACACGAAAATACGGGGTATTACATTATCTCCCTCTTGGAACATTCGTCCTCGAATATGGATAATTAAGATGAAGCATAGAGGAATCTCAGTATTTAAGCTATCTTGTACAAATAATATAAACTAAATCACTGAATCTCAAACTTAATAAGCCATTGAACTGATCTGCAAGTGCATGATTCTCATGAAAATAGCTACATGGCTAAGATAGAAACGAGAGTGTCAATTTATGAGTAACCATTACTTTGCGTTGGATCTGATCTCATGAGAAAAAGATAAGAGGTTTGTGACATGAAAACTCGGGGTATTACAACATCCCCCTCTTAGGATTATTCGTCCCAGAATGATAATGATTTGATTTAAAAATCAGGAAAAGACTAAGTGATACACATGTACTTACAGACTGAATCATACTGGATACTTACACCTAAATAAAGTATTTCTTCAACGCCTTTCTAAGAAATTTCTAATGCAATTGGGAAGTAAAGAACTTTGGGCATGATCTAAATAAAACATCTGGATAAGGAATTACAACATTGCTATCCCTATTCCCTGGAACATAGACCCATAAATCATAAGCTAGGGTAGAATTTCTAGGCCTTAAGAAATGCTAATTCTTACTTTCAAGTTTAGCAACATTTCTCAAATGCCTCCTTGACTTTGCTAATCCCCTCAAATATCACACTCGCTTGGTTTAACTTATAATTCTCACGTGGGCACTGATAAATCTTTTTGCAAGGTTTAAACTAAACTAAGTCCTCTCACCAAGGTCAAGCCTAACTCTAAATCACAAGATACAACATGCCAAACCGCAATACTAGTCTAAACCACAAGGTTCAATATTTCATATCTTTTTAGAGTTCACACCCTAAGCATAACATGCCTTACCACTTCAATGACTAACTTGAAACACTTGCTATTGATTCACTAGTGCATATTTCATCCGTCCTCTTATACCCAACATGACATTCACGTCTATCATTAAAATCACGTATGAACTTCAAGGCAAAACCGCATAAAGGTATACTTTGCATATTCTCTAAACCTTTATCCATAAAAATTTTCTTGCACTATTCTTAAGAACATACACATGAATTTTAACTAACCATGACATGTACCAAAGACTTGGCCTCAATCTTACTGCACACTTTAGCCTTAGGTAGAAAAGTATAAATAATCTTTCTTAATGAGGGTCATCAACCCTTTCTCATCTAAACCATTGCTTATCCACTATCATTGCTACTATCTTAACATAGGAAGAGGTCACCGAAGGGATAACACATAAGAACCTGAAGCACGAAAGACTACAATACATAACTTTAACACTTATCCTAGGCCTGAGGAATAAAATATCAAAGGCATAGATTCATTAAAGAAATCTAAGATAAGGACATACATGATATAATGCGAACTTCACTAGCATCATGAGTTCTACAACTGGTCATACTCTGAAACATGAGTTCATACTTATCATGAGCTATTCAATCATAAGACTAGAGTCCATAGATTTTTTTGAGAGATAAAACGAATCATAGAGTGAAACTTACTAAAAGTTGAGAATGAACTTAAATGCACATGAAGTACATAAACATTGTCCCTTAGATAGCTTAAACAGGAGCTGGATAAACAAGGGAGCATGCTGTGGAGCGTGCGTCACATGCTGTAGAGCACCAGAATAGAGCGTGTGCCGTATGCTCTATCGCATGGTACTAGGGGTGGACTGGAGCGTGTGTCGCACGCTAATCGCACGTTGTCACTATTTTGAATTCCAAACATGCCCTAAACAGATTCTGAAAATTCCAAAACTCACCCAAGATGTACTATTGACTCCCCCGATCATGAATCAACTTGAAAATCAACTTTCGAAGGTCAGAAAGGTCATCAACAAAATCCTCAAAGTTTGAAGGCTTTGGAAAAGACTAAGTCTTGGCACTTAGCTGAAAATTTCTAAGTTTGAGGAAATATTTTGTCATGCAACAAGGAACTGAAAAGAGCTAGAATATAAAAGGTCTTATACTATCTCCCCCTTAGATTTAAAGCCATCTTCTTAACTTATGGATCCATCTCCTATTCCTAGGAGTGAGTCAGAATATCTTTGCTCGAACGGTCCATACTTAAATGCTACACTCACATGCATAAGCTATATTTCAAACTTACTGACTTCATTCTTGAACAACCCCCTTTCATATATCATTCTTAACTTGGTTATCCAGAGTACTATGTACTAGACACTATGCTTCTTCCACTTAAAACTCAAGGGTACTACTAACTACACACAATACTTAATAAACTCAGAAAATAATGCAACCTCATATCACCTTAGGCACGCCTTTACCTCATACCTACAACATCATACTTAATCTTAAATCAATTAACTTAAATTCTTGCATTCATTGTTTCAAGACTATTAGTTCACTTCCATATAACTAGCATCACTAACCAAGCAATCGTTATCTCTACCTTGCTCATCATCTACTATTCGAACTTAGTATCTCGTTCTAGCTATGATTAACCACAATCTTAACAACTATTCTTACCTGCCAAACATTCAAAAATGCTAGTCCGCTAAAACCTCATAACAATAATGATCAATCACAATCCTATGGTCTATCTTATTATGATTCTCTAGCACCTTCTTCTTATACACCTCACTACTATTTACCCTTTTTATACATCTAAACTTCTTCATAGCTTTATAAGTTTCAACTAAACTTTTCCTTGCAATCTCAAGAAAGCCTAAATTAACAACAGTCATCCACCAAGTACTTCCATCAAAACCTTTACTTATCTAGCACAGTAACTCTTTTCTTACCTCAAGCAAACAACAATACACCTTAACTAATAATCTTCTTCTCTAAATTTCACTAAACTGACAAACAAGGGTATATCACTTCATTACTAATTCAATCATAAGTGAAAATTCAGCTATACATAGTCAATAAATTGCCCTTACCACCTTTCTTATCACTACACTTCTAAACCCACACTTTCAATTAATACAAGAACAACAACATAAACAACAAGTTGCTAGTGAATCAAAATAGGCCTCACACGGCTTTACTAGACTTTGGTTTTATATTTTGAATAAGAAAATGAGATAATAACAAAGCAACTATGCTAGTGAATTGAAAGAGCCCCACACGGCTTTACTAAACTTTGATTTTGTGTTTTGAACAAGAAAATTAGATGAATAACAAAGCAACTATGCTAGTGAATCGAAAGAGCCCCACACGGCTTCACTAGACTTTAAGTTTCAAAAATGCCATGACGATAAGATTGCATATTACAAGGTATAGAAACTTGACACACAATATTCAATGATCTAAGAATACACATCTTGCTTTGTCTTAACTAAATGACTCATAAGAATGAGGGTATAACTTTAAATTTAAGGGACTTATAATACACTAGAAGGCTCCTCTCAAGCCGTTTTATGAAATTTTAGAACTTCTTGCTAGCATGTCTGAGATAATTATTAGGGGAGGAATTAGAACTTTCCAATCATGTTACCTCAAGAACAGTACATAGATAAAGAAGTATAGATTTTTATTATGGATTCTGAGGAGGAATCTAAAAGCACATTTGACTTAGGCTTAGTGCACGATTTTTACAAACATGATAAAGCACTTAAATCTTCAGAACTCAAAAGCACTGATGAGATACTTTCTAGCTCTCTTATAATCCCGTAACTATTTGTGGAGACTGTTTGAGAAAGCTCTAGCAGTAAGGATTTGAGCTTGACTATTTCTGATACCTTGGGAATAAGAAAAAAATGGCTCGAATAGTGCAAGATGAGAATCTGCATGAGTTTTCTAAAGACCCTTTCTGTAGCACAATCTGAGACTTGAAAGAATAGAAAAAATTTTTAAATGCCTTGTAGCCTTTCAAAGAAAAGTCCAGACGTCTCCGTACCATTCCACAAGACTCTACTAGACATGGCTTCATAAACACCCCAGGATACTTGAACTCTATGCTCTGATACAAACTTTGTAATGTCCCAAAATTGGGTCCCGAGACGTCACCGGTGCCTAGGGTCATTAGTGACCCCAAGCTAACCCTTCTACTGGCATAAATCATAAGCAACTGAATAAGATAGATAAATCTGAACAAAGTAAGCGGAAGATACATCTTTTCTAAATCTGATCAATACAAAAGTGAATTCACATGATTACAACTCTACTTTTACAAAGAAACTGAGATAAATACAATGACTTTACTGACTGTCTATGAAGCCTCTACTAATATTGACTATAGATAGCTAGGACGTGACCCCAACTATCACTAATCAATATATAAGAAAAATAAAGAAATAAAATATATAATGACATCTAAATTAAATCCCCGAAGTAGGAGGACATATCATCTGCTAGCTAAAATCTGCAACTGTCTGAGTCTGATGCGCATACTAAATCTTATACCTACATTATGAGATAATGTAGCACATTGACGTATATGTAAATCAGTACTTTGAGGATGTACTGAGTATATGGAGGTGCAATGCACATAAAATAATATCTCAATATCATCACAGTTTATAAAATTATGAATGCTGACATAAATGACTCACATAGCTTGAATAATATCAGAAATATAAATCTCATAAATCATGAATAATGAAATATTTAGTATAAATCTCGTGAGTCATTTCACTTCATTCTAAATTTGCACTATTTCTTTGTTCTCAAACTTGTAGTATAGATAATGTCTTAAAACAACATATTTCCGAATATACACTTTAATCTCATGAAAACTAAGAACTCCTTTGAAAACTTATAGATTTTGACACTTGATAACCTTAGAACTCTTAGAATAATAGCTTTCAAAAAAATATACCTTTATCTTAGATAGAGTGGGGGACTACTTTGAGAGTTTCTCTTAATTGACATAAACCATGTGAGCTACATGGAGTCCAACGTCTTACCCACGTTGTGGAGAGTTGTCCTATCCTTGTCATCGGATATTACCTAAACTTTTCAGTTCATTAGTGATCACTATATCAGCCTCATGCTCACATCCTACGGGGGCACGTAGTTCTAGGGAAGTACCACACTTCCCGCTCATTGCTAAATACTACTCCTGGACTTAGCTCAGAACTTTAAAGAAAATCCACAATAAACAATTCAACAATTTGCATCGGGAGCCAATATTCTACTCCTTTATCATAAATCAATCAAATGTGGATTTCTTTTCTTACTTGGATTAAAAAAAACAACTCTTTCATAAAATCTTGATAGACTCATCATCAAAGCTTTAAAGATCTCATAATAATGGAAATATAAACATACTTCTTGCAATTTTTTAGAACTCCTCAATAACTCGTTCTCAAAATAATAATCTTTAAATAGTGGTTAATGACCCATGTATCAAACTCGTATTAAAACACCAAAAGATTCATGCTTGATAATGTAAATATTGATGAATCAACTCAAAATCTGAAAATTTCAGCAATAAGCATGAAAATATAAACACACTCATGTAATATCATAGCAAAACATCATACTCAATATACTTGTTGAAAATACTTCAACAATTTCAAAATTTAGAAATCAAGAATCACAATAAAACTCTTAAACTCACTTGAAAAAATCTGGAAAATCACATTATTTGCATAATATGTGAAATTAGTCTTACAATTACACTTCTAAATAATTGGGAAGCTTATAAGCTTGTAATTAACAACCATGGGTATAAAACCCAACTAGAATTTCATGGAAAATAATCAAAAATTCAGTAATTTATAATCTAAAATAAGATTTGGGCACAAGAACGAAAGGGTGTTCTTGTTCAAACCCCACATACCTTGAAATTTAAGCTTTGGAAGAACTCTTAACTTTGGATTGCTATTCTTGAGATTAATGGGTGCTTCTCATAGCCCTCGGAATGGGGAATCCGAATCTTGAAAAACTATCAAAAACCTACGATTGAATCTTGAGATATTTGGATTTTTAGGTTGAAACCCTAATGAATGTTCTTGGTGATTTTGAGAGAAAGTAAACTTATTTTGGTGTTATAGGAGTTTAATCCCATGCTATAGCTGGATAGGGGTTGGAAAATACCACTTTTGCCCTTAAAAATGCGGAAACAAAACCTGAAAATTATTAGCGTACGATAGAGCATGCGTCACACGCTTATCACATGGTGCTATTGCCTCAGCCACTAAAATGGTCATAACTTTTTGATCTGGTATCGGATTTTTGAAAAATTGGTATCGTTAGAAAGCTAATTCAATTATCTACAATTTAATAGGTCTTGGAATGAAAAATTCCATGCGTATAAATAGTTATACACATTTGAAGCATACCCTTGTAGAATCGAATGACAAACTTTGGACAAATCAATTGATCTTAGCTCAACTTTGTTCTAGGTCATTGCTATGAACATTTTCCACCTATAAACTACTCCATAGACTAGGACAATGATTATTCAACTTATATTCACGTAAGAATTACTTAGATTAGATCTTAGACACATAGATACGGTGGTTAGAATTCCAGCATGAAAATATTGGGTATTATATACCTACTATTGAGGAGTTGAAGATTGAAAACATTGAGAGAGATAAAACACCTATGGCAGAGTCAAAGAAGTTGACATAGGGTGATGATGATTTTGAGTATGATAGTGATGAGGATTGGGTTGTAGAGCCCAATGATAATGTGCCCCCTTATGGTGCGACCCTTTTCTTACCGCTAATAGAAAAGAAAAAGGACCCTGGAGCAGTCATCAATTCGTGTTCTATTTGGCCTTTTAATGTTAAATAGGGTTTATGTGATATGGGATTAAAAGTAAATATGATACCTCCGATTGTGTACAAACTATTGAGGATGGAAGGACTCAAACCTACATCCATAAAGCTATTGATGAATGACTCATTTGTTAAGAAATTGGTGGGTATTTTTTGTGATGTAAAAGTAAGAGTGGCATCCTTTATGTTCCCCATAAATTTCATGGTTCTTAATTGTTAGGTGGATTTTTAAGCCCCCATTATATTAGGTAGACCCTTCCTATCCACTGGTAGGGTATTGATTGATATGGAGTTAGGAGAGATCACCTTCAAATTGAATGATAAGCAAGTAGTTTTTGATGTGTGTATGATAGTACAGCAACCTAATAATATACAAGTAATGTCTATGATAGACACTATTGATGATGTTTTTGTTGTAAAGGTTAGTATTCCAGATATACCAGGTATTAAGGAGAGAATAGAGGTGATAACCACTCGACTACCAATTGTTGAGAATATTATATGGCCATATCTGGCCATGAGTCCAAACTGTACTAGAGACGACTGAGGCTAGAATGGAGTTTGCGCATAGGGCTGTGATGTTAGAGCTACGAGCTGAGTTGCACTCATGAATAGATACTTTTGAGGGTTGAGTATTGGCATAATTTCATAGGATTGAGATATCGAATCTAGGAAACATTAGGAAGGAGATGGGCCTATTTAGAGCAGAGACACACTCTTTTACTAAGAGACACATATCAACCATCCCGCCGGTTGTATCCCTAGTTGTGTATCCATCAACTCCGTGTGTTCCTAGAAATATTGATTTATTCATGAAGGATAATGTGACGGTCCTTATAATTAAGACTAAGAGAGGTCGAGAGGGGGGCTTGCAGAATCTAGACATGCCATATGAGCAAGCTCTGAAAAGGGCCACCCATGATTCGATGGAGACTATGTTCGTTTATAGGTAGAGACATGTTGAACTAACAATGGGTACATTTTCTCATAGTGCACCGTCACCACTATGGCCTCCGCTAGTGGATATTCCCCAATTTGGGGAAGATCATGACATAGACGCCTAGTCTTTCCAGGTATGTTCTCCTTTCTTTTGTTTTATATTATTTTAGTATATTGAGGATAGTGTATAGTTTTCATTTGGGGGTAGGGTATGCCATAGCTACCGTAGTTTCTTATTGTCGTGCTTTTTTTCCTATCGGCCATGGTATAGTTGTAGAATCAGCATGTCTAGGATAAAATTTGTGTCATATTATGTTTTTATTTGTATTGTCTTATGTTTTGTGTAATTAGGAGATTTTTAAGTGTTTAAGGTAGTTTTCATGTTTTTGGTTGATTTTTGAGAAAAATGATACCCCTCCAAATCTTTAGAACTGTGTGAATGTATATATGTGTGAACATTGTGGATCTTTTTATGGCATTAGGATTAGGGGCATGATAATCACTTGCTAATATTAGCATAAACCAGATAAGTAGTAGCTTTTAATATTGACTGTGTGCCATGTGTGTGTGAGATGCTACTTAGTTCCCATTGAGTGTTGAATTTAGAACTTGCCTAGTTAGTATTGCCTAAGTTGTAGGATAGTCAGTTAGGAAAGGATCATAGAACATTTTTTTAGTTTAGTCCACTTTTAGCCTAAATGACCTTTCCAATGTGAAATAGTATCCCTTGATTCCTGTTTGAGCCTTATAGCTTAGTTTTCTTATTTCACCTGTCACCTTCCTATTTGTGTTGCAATGACCTATTTTGGCCCAGTCTTCCTTGGACATTGTACACCTCAACTTAAGCAAATCGCTTAAGTTGAGGGTGGATATCATAGGGATATGTGATGTAAAGTTGGTATGTAGAGGGGTAAAATAAGAGAAAAAGTTAGTAAGACTGGGTGTGGTAGCAAAACAAAAAGAAAAAGAAAAATCGGGAAAAAAAAGTGAAAAAGTAAGAATAAAAGACCATTCCCACCCGAATGTGAAATAAAGAATAAAAAGAGAGAAATAAAGGTGGAATAAAAAGAAATATGGTTAACGAATGGACCCCAAAGTTAATGTAGTGCCAAGGAGGCTTAGTCACTTAATCTATCCATATGTACCATACCAGCCCCTTAAGACTACATTACAAGCAGAATAAAGTCCTATAATGATCTTAATTTGACTGTCTGAAAACTAAGATCCATTCCAACAACAATAATGTTAATAATCATAAAGCTTGGTTCACTCAAGGAACCAGATATAACAAGTCAATAAATAAACCTAGTTCACTCAAGGAATCGACACTTTAACCAATTCATCCCTGAATGATCAAATAAGAAAAAAGAGGTAAGAAAGAAGTAAGAGAGTACTTGTATCCTTAAACAAGTGAGGGTACTTATCCTGCATGTCCCTTTTAATTTTCCAAGTAGCCTCTTCAATAGGATAATGCTTTCACTAAACCCTTATAGATTGTATTTCCTTTGTCCTCACTTTTCGAACATCCCAGTCAAGAATTGCAACTGGGTGCTCTTCATAAGCATGATACTTGTCAATTAACAGTATGCCCCATTAGATGATAAAATCACCATCTCTATGGTAATTCTTGAGCATTGACACATGAACCATCGAGTGTACCCTTGACAGGGTTAGTAGTAATGTCAACCTGTAAGCTACTAGACATACATTATCTAGGGCCTCAACTAGACCAATATATCATGGGCTAAGCTTACCCTTCTTATAAAATTGCATCACTCCCTTCATAAGAGACACTTTAAAAATAATACTTTATCTCTAGGTTTGAAAGAAGTTTCCCTTACCTTCTCCTAGATATAAATTTTAGATAACTTCTTTGAGATTTACTCCATTCTAACTAAAATGAAATGAGCCAACTTGGTCAGGCTATCCACAAAGACCCAAATGGAGTCATGCTACTATAAAGTCTTTGAAAGGCCCACTGTAAAATTCATAGCTATCCTCTCCCATTTCTACTTGGGAATAGACATCCTTTGAAGTAAAACCATAGGCCTTTGATGTTTTGTATTTCACTTGCTAATAATTGTGGCATTTAAACTCATATTCCAGTATATCTCTCTTAATACCGAGCCACCAATAGAGTTGTCTTAAGTCATGGTGCATCTTGGTTTCACCCAGATGAATAGAGTATTGAGAACCATGAGCCTCTGTGAGTAATACCTAAATCAAATTACAAACCCGAGGCATGCATATTTATTCTCTTACCATCATCACCCCACACACATCAAGTGTTGCATTAGAATTTTTACAACACACCACCTGATTATGAAGTTTACTCATATTCACATTTTCAAACTTTCTGTCCTTGATTTGATCATGGAATGTTCACCTTACCTCAATACTAGCTAATACTCTACCTCTTTTAGAAAAACTAAATTGCATTAACTGTGATGCTAGAGTTTGTATCTCCCTAGCTAGAGGTTACCTCAACACTTTCAAATAAGCCAGACTACCAATACTTACCGATTTATAGCTCAATATATATGCCACTACATTGGCCTTGCTTGGATGGTATTGGATGGTCACAATATAATTCTTCAATAATTCGATCAGTATTCTCTATTTCAAGTTCAAATTATTTTGGTTGAAAACATGTTTCAAGCTGCGATGGTCTATAAACACCTCACACTTGACCCATAGAGGTAGTATCTTCAAATATTAAGTGCAAAGATCACTACTGCCAACTCCAAATCATAGGTTGGATAATTCTTTTAATGAGGCTTTAGTTGCCTTGAAATATAAGCAATTATATTCCCATTCCACATCAACACAACACCCACACCAGAGTGTGAAACATCATAAAACACAATAAAGTACTTAACTTCAATTGGTAAGCCAAGGATGAGGGATGTAGTCAAGAGAGTCTTGAGATTTTGAAAGCTCTCGCACACTTATCTTACCATACAAATGGCACTTCCTCCTTGTCAACCTTGTTAAGTGAGTAGCAATAGATATAAAGTTCTCGATAGACCTATGATAATAGCTAGCAAGACCTATAAAACTTCTAACCTCAGTCACAGAGGTAGACTAAATCCGACTCTTAATAGCCTTAATCATCTAAGGATGTACCATCACCCTCTTTTCTAAAACCACATGCCTTAAAAAGGCAATCAAAGACAACCAAAATTCACATTTATAGAACTTAGCATATTGTGACTTCTCTTTCAAAATCCCTAAAACAATGCAAAGATGACATACATGTTCCTCCTTACTCTTTGAGTAAACTAAAATATCATCAGTGAGAACTATCACAAATTAATCCAATAAAGATTTAAGATACCATTCATCAAGCTCATGAAAGCTGTCGATGCATTAGTTAATTGAAATGACATCACTAAGAACTCATAATATGTATACTGAGTCTTGAAATCTATCTTATCCATATCCTTAAGACAAATTTTTAACTGGTGATAACCTGACCTAAAGTCTATCTTGGATAAAACTAAAGCACCCTACAATTGGTCAAAAAGATCATCTATCCAGGGCAAAGGATACTTATTCCTTATGATAACCTTATTCAACTGTCTATTGTTACTACATATTCTCATGCTACCATTCTTTTTCTTAATGAACAACATTGGATCACCCCAACACAAAATCCTTTATCAAGTAACTCCTACAACTGAATCTTAAGTTCCCTCAACTTAGTCTGAGTCATTCGATAGGAAGGAACAAAATTGGGGTGAGTGGTCGACTCCAAATCAATACAAAAATCAACCTCTTAGTCTAGAGGCATACCCACAAGGTCTTTAGGAAATGCCTCTTGAAATTTTGACACTATGAGAACTGACACAATAATAGGGACTCTGCACTAACATTCCAAAGATGTGCTAAAAAGGCTAAAAACCCTCTCCCAACTAACTTTTGATTGAATAAAAGATATGATTTTTGACAGCTCTCGGCTTATACATAGGTCCCATTCTAACTTATCCATCCTAGGCATCTCTAAAGTCATAGTCGTACCATTATAATTTAGAACAACATGATAGAAAGACTGCCAAATCATACCTAAGATGATGCCAAAATCAAGCATATCCAACATTAATATATCTACCCATGTATGGAAACCCGTAGACAATATAGAACAAGTACAATACACATAGGTCACTACCACAGAGTCACTAATTAGATTAGACACATAGAAAAGAGAGTTAAGTATATCACAAATCATGTCTAGTCCAAGGTGAATCTAACAGATACATAAGAATAAGTGGAATTCGAATCAATCAAAATTGTAGCCATCTGGTTATAGACAAGAATAATACCTGTAATGGTGGCATCAAAAGCCTTAGAATCAGTGGGAAAACATAGCAATAATCTCTATAATTAATTTGGGAAACCTTCGTAGCATGGTGTTGACACCTAATTTTGACCTCTCAATGCTTCTCTTAGGTTGCTATTTTATCAAAAATTATTAATTTTATATATTAATATTTTTTCTGTAATATTTTGACATTAAATAAATATAGACGTATCACATTCATGATTTTTAAGTAATCTTATGCTATATATAATTTAATATGATATTTTATAAATTATTTTTTACAAATATGCCTGCTCATAATTTACAAACACATTTGTTCTTATTATTATTACTATTCTTATTGTTATTATTATTAGTATGATTAAAATAGCAGCCACTTTCATTTAATTTTCTTTACATGTTTAGTTTTTAGCCATTTTATTCTTAATTAGTGTCAATTTTAGTCAAATTTGATATTAATTTTGACCATAAATTAAATTTCAATTTAAACTCTTTTTCTTAGAAAATTTTATTTTATCACAGTTTATCTTAGCCGTGGATCAAAATGATCCAATGGATTAGATCAAATCCCCACCCTTTTTTTCAAATAATAATCAAACCATAAACCTCACCACTCTTAATTCACAGCTGCACTTCCTCTCTTTCCCCCTTTTTCTATCTCCCCCCTTTTCTTTACATTACTAGCCACCGCCGGCCAGCATTAGCCGCATTACTAGCCACCGCCGCCTCACCTCCCTCCTTTTTCTATCTCTATTTTTTCCCTCTCCCACTGCCATTCCACCACTCTGGCCAGTTACTATCATCAACTATATATCGGCGAACAAACCAGTCCAGCGCCACTAGCCGCCACTGTAAGCAGCCATATAGTCAGCGAGCAAACCACCGTAGCAACCGAGGAAATTGAAGGGTATATGGAAAATAAGAGTGTGTCATAAGAAATAAGGTGTCAAAAAACTGAGGTTATCAATAACAAATTGGGTCTTCACGATAGTAGAATTAGCATTTGTGATAAAGTCCAAAATTCCCGACAGTTACTTGACTGAATGGTTCGGGAAAAAGCAGGGGAAAGAAAGGTATGAAGCAGAGGGTTTTGGCCCTAAATTCATGGGAAAGTAAATGAATCTTTGCATTTATCGTCTACTTCCTAGGAGTGGTGTTCTTCCCAAATAGAGAAGAAGAAGAGGTACATAATCGCCTGATCACCGTAGTCGATGCCTTATGCAATAAAATTGAAAGAGGGGCTTTCACAATTGTACCCATGATAGTGGAAGACATCTACCGGTCCCTAGGTTGTTGCAAGAATGGGGTCAAATATTTTGAGGGGTGTAACATGATACTCGAGTCACATTGGGAGTCAGAAAGATCAAGCGACCGAATAAAGTGGAAAAGTGGTGGAAAATGTTGGGCACTTTGACCGATGGCTCCATCCAACGGATGTTCGAATCGTTCCCTAGAATAAATTTTGTGGTCTTCACCCAACAACAAAAACCTTTGATTTTGATGGGACTTCATGGCCTGCAACCATATGCTCCCACCAGAGTGATGAGGCAAGGAGGAAGAAAAAAAGTAATCCCAAGGGTTACTAACATGGATAATATCGAGTTAATTACCAAGATAATAAGATTACAAATGCCAATGACATTGCCAAGACTTGGTGCAAAAATACTCATCTAGATAAGAGAGCATTGAGCCAGAAAGGTACCATGCGGGATGGACGGTAGGCTACATTAAATGGTTGCATGCCGATCTGAAAAACAAAGTGACCCAAGGCATCAAAAGAGGTAAGCATGTCAACGACAAGAAAGCTGAGGAACAAGTTCTTTATCGCAAGTTTAAGAAGAGATCTTAGGAATCTGAAGCACTCCACTGCCAGATACTTACAGATAATTCAAAAGACATTGTCGATATAGGAAAAGAGTTAAAGTTTTGGAAGCATCGTTCCTTGACCATAGAAAATTAGGTGCAAGAACTTCGTGATGAATTTGACAGACATGGTAAGGACTATCTTGACATGGGAAGTATAGGAGGAAGGTTAGCATTGTGTTATCTCGCGACCATCCACCATCGCATTGACAAAGAATTGGAAGCATATAAGAAGGAGGAACAAGAGGATGATATGTTTAGAATTTAGTTTAGCTTTCATTTTTAGGTTTTCTTGTTTTTTTTTCTTTTCTGCAATCTATGAGACAATTTGAATGTAATAAAGTTTAATTTATCTTAGGGTTTATTTATGAGAAAATGACAGTATTTAATGGAATAATTATCTCTCAAACAACAATAGGCTTACCTTTGTCTCAAAAGTAACCCCCAAAATAGGAAAAGTTAAACAAAGTGCTTGCTATGTGCTAATTTGATTTATTATATATTGCTTGCACTCTAATTTCTTCACCTTTGTTGTTTTGTTTTGTTTTTCCCTTTCCCAAAGGTTGATTTGTGCACCCTGGCCTACCATACCAGATCAAAAGGGCACCTTCTTCTCCTTCTTTTCTTCATCCTCTTTCTATAAGTCTCAAAGGTAAAGAAGTGATAGATAAAGATGGTATTAGTCCAGAAGAAGATAATGTCACCGAGTTGAATGAAATAATGTTAATAATGGAGTAAAGGATTCTAGAGTTACAAGGGGAATTGGCGTAAGTGCATAATTTAGACAAGCTATCTTTTAACTTGAATACTTCTGTGTTAAGAGCGGACAGTTATGCCATACCAACGTCCCAAAATCCTCCCAATCCTCTAATGCCTCCTTCTCAGCTTAAATTTCTGCAAACATCCAAAAATATACCACCATCACGCATCTGGTAGCCATAACCTAAACTCCATATATATTGAAACCATTCTACCCACCTATCCTCAATTCATATTTGAGACTCCTAAAAATGATTATAAAATACAGGTCGTGGTTAAAAGGCTGAGACAGTTAGAGTGAAGTAAGGGAATGAAAGGTCTTAGCAATGAAGATCTGTGTATTCATCCTGATGTGGAACTGTAGGAGGGGTATAAGCCTTCTAAGTTTGAGTTGTACAATAAGACTGGAGATCCCAAGGCGCACCAGCATCAATATTTTGATAAATTGGTAGGAGTAGGGAAGAATGAAAAGATTAGAATGAAGCTATTCATGAGAAGTCTCATGGGAGAGGCTCTCACATGGTGTATTGAACAAGACGTGAGAAAGTGGGCGAGTTGGCTTTGTATGGCATCCAGTTTTGTCAAGAAATTCAAATACAACATAAACAGTGCTACCAGCTGGTCTTACATGTAGAAACTAAGAAAAAAACCAAATGAGTCCTTCTGAGAGTATGCTATGAGATGGGGGGCTTAGGCTGCAAGAGCTCAGCCTCTAGTCAAAGAGAATAAAATGAAAGAGTACTTCGTTAAAGCACAAGAGCTACAATACCTTAATAAGCTGTTGACAGTTACGGACAAGAGTTTTTCTGAGATAATCAGGATAGGAGAAATGTTTGAAGATTGTCTAAAAAATTGTAGCATTATCAGCATAGAGTCTTTGCAGACTACCAACAAAAATGTTCAATCTGGAAGAGCTGCAGAGAACAGAAAGAAGAAAAAGGTATGGGTGGTGATGGTAGCCCAGCCTTCAGAGAGTGTTCCAGGCCATGAAACCTTTGCTCCATCTACCTTATCATACCCACAAGCTCCAAAACCGTAACCAACATCCGTCTACCTACTATAAATGCCATACCAAGCTCCACTATACCAAACACCTACTCCTTACCAAATGCACCAACAATTCTCAAACCCTTCTTATCCCATATACAATGCCCAACCAATCCAAGTCCAAATACCCCTACTAACTCATACGACCTGGCCACATCCCTACTGCCAAGTATGCTACACCCAAACCCAAAGGCAACTTTAAAAGAAAGCAATATACACCCTTAGCCGAACCCTTGGCTTAATTATATGAACGGCTCAAAGAAGCAGGCCACATCATACCTATTTTTACTATGCAATTCGATACTAAATATCAGTGATATCAATATAATCATACTTGTGCCTACCATTCTGAGATGAGAGAACGTCCCATTGAGGCATGCTTTGGTTTGAACAATAAGATTCAACAACTAATTGACACAAAAGTCATTCATCTGAAGGACCCAGAACCAAATGTTTCCAACAATCCTATTCCTGACCATCACGTGAATATGCTCGATATTGATGAACATGTGGACTTGGAACAATGAAAATTATGACCAAGAAAAAGGATTGTCATCATCAATGAGTAGAGAGAAGCCCTTACGGAAAGCAATGGATAGAAGACTACTCCGTCCAGACCTCCCCGGGCACTTGGGTCGACTTGACAAATTTTTATGTTTTCATGATTTTTAAAATAAATAGACTCGGTGTTCATGCAAACTTGTAATTTTAGTTTTTCTTTATTACTTGAAACTATGTTTTGAGACATTTTAGCATCATTAATAAGGTTTTTTTTTAATTATTGATATTTCCTATTTTCTTTTGCAACAAAGTCACTTTTTAAATTGTTGAATCTGAGTCTGTGGCATATAATGAGATCATATAAAAGTGAAAGAAGCTTAAAAGATGATCCAATATGACATCGAGAGGCCTAACAACCGATCCAAAATCATATCGAGAAGATCAAAAGCTAATCCAACGCTACATCAAGAGGCCCAACATTATATCAAAAAGCTCAAAATCTGATCTAACATTGCATCGAGAGGCCTAACAGCCGATCAAATGTCATATTGAGAAGCCCAATAGCTGATCCAATGCTGCATCGAAAGGCCCAACAGTCGATCAAACATCATATCAAGAAGCCTAACTGCTGATCTAACAGTACAACAGATACACTTTGTTTACTTCTATATTTAATTTATGTTTATTAATTGCTTTTTGTTTACATGCCGCAATCTTTGTTATCTAGTGTACTGTAAAGTAAGCAGGTAACAGAGAACGTAGAAATAAACAGGAGTAATTTTCATTCCTACTTTTGAAATATCACCCTATTTATTCATCTGACTTTTAAACTCAACTCAAAACTCACCTACCTCTGATTTTCATACATCTCAGTTCACTGTTGTTTCAAGTCTTACTCATTCCCATCTCATCGACCCATGATACCATTGTTGATGCCCCTATCTATTATCATTAACGTTCTTTAGGAATATGGACCGTTCCTAAATCTAGAGCTACATATGGCTTGATTCGCGGAAGACCAGAGATATGTAGGTGACTTAAAACCAAAGTTTTGGCCACACTATTTTTAAAACACCTTCTATCGCTTTAATTCCAACGAACCATCTTATCAGTAAGATGAAATTGGCTACTACATCAACTTTTGTTGCTAGACAATTCTTTCATCATTCTCAAGCAATGAAGGGGCAGTTGTTGACACCCAATTTTGACCTTCCGATGCTCCTCTTAGTTGCTATTTTATCAAAAATTATTAATTTTATATATTAATATTTTTACGTAATATTTTGACATTAAATAAATACCAACGTGTCAGATTCATTATTTTTAAGTAATCTTATGTGTTATATAATTTAATATGATATTTGATAAATTATTTTTCACAAATATGCACACTCATAATTTACAAACACATTTATTCTTATTATTATTACTATTCTTCTTCTTCTTCTTATTAGTATAATTAAAATAACAACCACTTTCATTCAATTTTCCTTACAAGTTTAGTTTTTAGCCATTTTATTCCTAATTAGTGTCAATTTAGTCAAATTTGACATCAATTTTCACCATAAATTAAATTGCAATTTTAACTCTTTTTCTTAAAATTTTTTAGTTTCATCATAGTTTATCTCAGCCGTTGATCAAAATGATCTAACGGCTGAGAACAAATCCCCACCCCTTTTTTTAAATAATAATCAAACCCTAAACCTCACTACTCTCAATTCACAATCGTAATTCCCCTCTTTCCCCCTCTCTCTCTCCTCTTCCTTCTCTCTATAACAGAAGCTGCCATCGGCCAGCCACCAGCTGCCTCACTTTTTTTCTTTTTCTCTCTCTACTTCTGTCCTCTTTCATCGCCATTCCACCACACTAGACAGCTACTATCACCAACTTACCGTCGGTGAACAAACTAGTCCAATGCCACCAGCAGCTACTACAAATAACCATGTAGCCGGTGAGTAAACCACCGGAGCAACCGCACCCTGTTCCCCTTGCTTCTCTCTCACGCTGTTGACTTGTTGGAGTTGATGACCGATGAGTTACAACCATGAAGACCAGCCATCACCTGAACAACAGCAGCAACTGGCGACCAGTGCTGCCACCGCTACTCCATCGGTGAAAACCGCATACCAAACGGTCCCTCAAGCTACTGTCACTCACCCCCGTTCCCTCTGGTCAAAATCGCATAGAGTATATAATTGTTTCATTTTTATGGCGAATTCTTAAGAATCCGTCCAAGGTTTTGATTTCCCATTTTAGTTGCATGTCCAGTATGTTATCGTATTCTATCCCTCATTTTTCTTTTGATCTTTTCTTTAGACTCAAAATTGACAAGACTTAATCACTTTTTTTGAGTTTATTGTTGTAATCTCATATGTGTTTATGTGCCTAGATTGACATATGTGTAAAACCCCATTTTTTCAAACCCTTCGTTTAGCCCTAATTTTTTGAGTAAACACTGATTGTCCATATGATATACTGATTTGGCATAATGTATTTGTTGATTAATTGTTTACTTGTGATTTTCATATAATTAGGACAGAAAACCTTGTTAATTGATTATTTGTGGTAATTTTGGTCAAACAAAGTGGGTAGATATGCATATGTTAATTACGTTCCTTTCTCATAATTTGCACAACTTGAATATTTAATTTAATACGATAAAAATCGTATGATATGCCACACATTATTTTGATGATTTTGGATTGACTTCATTGAATATATTATTTTAAATATTTTCTTTCCCTTTTCTGAATTTTCATATGTATTATAACCATATATAGCTCCTGTCAGTAACTAACTTTTACTAATTTATTAGAAAGTAAATTTTATAGACTTATGCTGAAGTGTGATTTTTTATTCTATTTTTTTCCTTAAATAATTAATTTTATTTTTCCTTAATTTATTGATAAAAATAATCCTTTTCCTTGTAGACACGTGATTTTTAACCCTCCCCGAGTTTTAATCTATTTTTCAGCATTAAATATTAATATTTTGTTCAATATTTATTTTATCTCTTATTTTATTTTTAATAAGTTGTGTTTGAAAATAAATAAATCAATAAATAAAGTAACTTTTTATGATATTTTCATTTTTATTTTAAAATGATCCAAAAAAATTCAAAAAATATATATTTCTCTTTTAATTTTAGTAAATAAGTTAGTAATATTATTTTAGAATATTTATAACTTTTCATTGTATTTTTCTTAAATGTAAAAATTAATTAGTAAATATTCTTTCATTATTATTATTATTATTATTATTATTATTATTATTATTATCATTATTTATTTTAGATATTTTAAATTAATAAAAAAAGAAAAAGAAAAAGAGGAAAAAAGTAATCCTAATCTACCCATTACCTTAAAACCACCCTTTCCCCACTAACCTAAAACCACACCCATATTTCCCTAAACTTTCCCACGTCCATACAACCGGCACACAACACACACATGCACTATAGATAGACATCAAAACATGTACAAATAGAGACAGAAACAAAAGGGGAAAATATTGAAAAAAGAGAGGACGGACAGAACCAAAAAAAATTGGAGAAAACACTTAGAAAAAAACAAAGAGTGAAAGAAAAGTTGAAGGGGGAGAACATTTAAGAAAAGAACAGACAAGAGAAGGAATAAAACATAAAGGAGGATAGGAGAAAAACTTAGAGAAGACGACCAAGAAGGAAGAAACTTCGAAAAAAAAGTTAAAGAAAAAAGTGAGAAAGACAGAGCAGGACACTTAGAAAAAACAAAGAGAAAAGAAGGGTTGGAGCGACATAGAAAGAAAAGGAGACAACACAATACACACACAGGAAAAGCATAGAGAACAAAATAGAAAAAAAACATAGAAAATAAAGAGAGAATTTAGAAAAGAAAAAAAGAAAGAGAGGAAAAAAGTGAGTGAAATCAAAAGAAGTTAGAAAGGATCCTTAAGGGTGAGTTGGAGTTGGAGTTTGACCTCCATTTCAAGATTTTGGTGCCACCGTCTTTGCTTTTATACTCAATTTAGTCAGGTTCTTATTTAATCCCTTTGTATTTATTTTGTTATAATTGGGTTGTTGGAACATGAACGAAGTTATTTAGATGATTTTATTTGTTGTTTGGTATGTAAATATTAATTATCTATAAGAAGGTCTGTTTCTTACCATGTTTACAATTATCTTCAAACTTACCTTATATTGTCATTGCAAATGTTCTTCGGTGAAAATATAATCTCTTTTGTCTTTTGATAAAATCTGGTGGAGTACTATTTAACCATAGATCTTGAGATATGGATAGGCTACAGTGGGGAAATAGAAAAAGACTAAGGTGTTTTAAGGTGAAAGATTCAACTTCAAATGGCAAATTTGATGGAATAAGTCTTGTTGTAAAGCAGGTTAATTTCAACATTAATTATTATTTATTAGGAGGTCAAATTATTAGAGAATCAAGCGGGTTAATCAAATAACGAGTTGTTAAAGCTAATACCGTAGAAAATAGGATTTAAAACGGATAGCTCTAGTAAATTATTTGATAATATCATATTTAAGTGTTCTATGACTTGGTAAATTAGCTGATGTAGAATCTAAGAAAATATAACTAATAGCATGCTATTTAGGCTTTTAAGCTAGTTACTGTTTGTTTTTTTCTTGTTTTTTTTTTTTAATATTGAATGTTTATGTTTGAGTTAATTGAACTTTTTGCATATTTTTGAATGTATGTTTTCATACTATACTATTGTAATTTCGAGACACAAAAACATTAATATATAATTAGCACATCATGATAGTTAACTGCTGCATCCACCTTTTCAAATCAATTAATAGATTTTGTTTGGCCTTGTTCGATATGTAAGGCCTACTTGTTAATTTATTTGAGGCTAAATAAGATGGAGTGTAAAATTATTCAAGACCCATCGTCACATGATATAAGAAAAGAGAGTAAAAACATTTGCGAGGGGCAAATCTCTAAAAGAATGATTTAACTTCTTAACCTCTAAAAAATTATATTTTAAAGTAAGTGTTAACTAACGATAAAGTTGGAAAATCCTGCTACCGACCATTCGTTATAATAAAATTTATCATACCATTTAGAGCCGATCTAATTGGGTTGGGTGGATTCTAAACATGTCAGGTGCTTATTTAGATTGGAAAAAATAGGAACGATCCATAAATTCCTCAAAGGCATGAGAAATATATCAAAAAATTGTGGTATGACCGAAAAGTACTGCTACCGGCAAGCCATACATTAATATAATTAAATAATTTAAAATAAAGTATAAGCGGGGTGTAAGTTACTTTTAGGCTAACAAAATATTATATATATTTGAAATATTTATTTAAGTAGACATAAGTTATTGAAGAGACAGTGATAGAACCACGGGACTCGAGGGGTGCCTCATACCTTACCTTCGGTCAATAAAATTCTTTACCCGATCTTCTATTTTCGCAGACCAATAAAGAGTCATTTCTTTTTGACTAGAAATTCAATAAGGTGACTTGGAACACCATAACTCAATTCCAAGTGGTGACTCTATAAATAAAATAATCCCTATTCAAACTGTCACTTTAATTGGAAAAACCCTTCAACTCCTCGACCGCCTCGAGATAAAAAGGGGTGTGACATCTCTGGCGACTCCACTAGGGACAACCAGAATTCGAGCTTTTATATTGACTTGTTTTGCTTTATGTATTTTGAGATATTGTATTTGTTTGCTGAAATGTGTTATTTGTCTAATTGTTTACCGCTTTGATATTAGTTGAATTGCAATATAAAATATCTTCTCTCGCACACCCATCTGAGTCTTCTGAGATACTTTATATTTAGAGATGCGGTATACGCTCTTAAGCCTTGAGATACCAGAGATGTGGTAATGCTGAAGGATTCTATAGTCACACGTGATTTAGGATGGGAAGGATCAATGGTGAGGCCGAAAAGCACTGCTACCAGTAAGCTATCCCTTGCCGACTGGAGTTGTCCGCTCATTTTACAGCCAGTCTAGACACTTTTCTCTATTAGGTTAAACCTAGTAGAACTGAAACTCAAACGTGGTTATCCCTGTTAGGCTCTGCTTTATTTGAATCATATTTATTTTTGAGTTAGTGGGGCTTGACACACGGGAAAGGTCCATCTAGAACAAATGTCCTTTTTATAATGGCCAACATGTGCATCCTATATGCTTTTTGACATTTACTTTGGAATGCCCATTTGATTGTTGACAGGCATTAGGCAGATTAGTAAAATAATATATACTATTTTCCCCCCAATTTTAACAATCACTTCCTCATAAATAAAAATTTTAAAATTAAGTTTTTGTGGTCTTCACGAACTACGCATACCTGATTCTCACCTTGATGATATACGTAGGCAACCTTTATCTAGTTCAGTGATATTCTTAAGAAAATTTTTTGAAAACGTTAAACCTTGACACATGAGTCAAAATAGTATTAAGATGGTTGGTTTGTGGTTAAGCTGACATCTCATCCATATGATATCAGGTCTAACAAAAAGGCGAGATGAACCACAAAGATGGTATAGAGTCTGACAATGGAGAAGACCGAAATATGTTAATTTTGCAAGAATTTGCACCAATCGAGGAGAATAGGCTATTGAAACAACAAATACCGGAAATGTATCAAGCTTGGATAAATGGGTAAGCTTCGCCTTCCTTAATCCCTAGACATTTGAATATGAATGATCTAAGTTCCACTCAAGTCCAAACTGGTGATCCACTTTACCCACCTGGATTCGGCCCATGTATTAGTGTGTCTATTGTTGCTGGAACCTCTACTATGAACCCTACAAATCCATCTCTTATAAATAACCCACTTTTTATTCCTGTTGTGTCAACTAATACAAACCCTCAATTAATAATAGAGAAGTCTGTTGATGAGCCAAATCATAATCAATTCTATCAACCTGAATTGGCTTTCAAACCACCAAATACATATCATCCTGCTCATCAGCACGGTCCTCCTATCATGACTAAGAAGACTGTTAATAATGAGGAGCGGAAAGAGATAGCCAGGAAAGTGAGAAGTTTGGAACAAAATATGAGGAATATGCAATGACAAGGAGGTAAAAAGAGTGTTTTATAAAAAAATCTGTGTATCTGATGTCCATTTGCCGCTAGGATTTAAAACTCTTAAGTTTGACAAGTACGAAGGCCATGGCGATCCCTTCGCTCATTTGAAAAGGTTTGGTAATCAACTGAGAGGAGCAGGGGGAAAAGAAGAACTGTTGATGGCTCACTTAGGAGAAAGTATAGCAGTGATAGCTTTAGAATGGTTCATTGAACAAGATATTTCTCATTGGCATGTTTGGGATGACATAACTCAGATTTTGTCTAACAATTTCAATATAATATTGATATGGTGTTGGATCGCACCACACTTGCAAACATGAGAAAAAAGACAACTGAAATTTTTTAAGAATATGTTGTTAAATGGAGGGAGCAAGATGCAAGAGTCAGACTATCAATAAAAAAGTCAGGGATGATTGATATTTTTCTACAGGCGCAGAAACCTGACTATTTCCATCATTTGATTTATATTATTGGAAATACATTTGCCGAGGTCATTAAAGTCGGAGAAATGGTAGAAAATGGAATTAAGTCTGGAAAAATTATAAGTCAAACTACTTTAAAAGCAACAACGTAGGCAATTCAAAATGGTTTCAAAATTTTTGGTGGGAAGAAAAGAAAGGAGGATGTAGCTACTGTTATTCCAGGTCCATGAAAAAATTTGAGAGGTACGCGTCACCCATACGCACAATATCAATCTTGAATTTATATCCAAGACCTATATAGTCATCAAAGATACTACGTGCTTCCCTTAAATCCATCATATTCCATTCCATCCCCTCAGTATCCTATTTATAATGCACAACCATATGCCTGAGATCTTTCTTACTTGCAATGGCGTGCACTAACCCCTCAGAATCATCCTCTAACTCCACAAACATACCTAAGCCCCTCTAGACTTAATTTTGCTCCAAGTACAACAATGAAAAGAGGCGAAATCCAAGGGATAGTTTCACACTAATTGGAGAATTATATACCAGCTTATTCCAGAAATTAAGATAGAAGGACATGATCACTCCTCTTCTTGGGTACACCCCTGACCCACATTTAAGAAATTTTGATCCTAATGTACGATGTGTATATCATTCTAATGTTCAGGGTCACAGTACTAAAGATTGTCGTGCTTTGAAAAGAGAAATAGAAAAAATAATTCAAGATAAATTAATTATGGTGTAGGACATTAACTGTGGTGCAATCTCTAGTCATGCTGGTGTACAAATTGACTAAAATGTCAAGCTCGACAATTGGAAAGTCACTCCACTCCCCATGAGAAGGGAGTTTTGGTAGTCTATTTTACTTTTTTTCTGCTAACCGAATTATTTTATGGTTGTGGTTCGGGATCTATCTTGTTTTATTTTCTTTTCATTTCTTTTCAAATCCTTTTATTTTCCTGTCAACAAAATGTGTGTCCCTTTTATTTTTTATATTTTAATATATATTTCTTAATTGTCTTTCTTTTCTTCCTAGAGCACTTTCTA
Source organism: Capsicum annuum (assembly GCF_002878395.1). Taxonomy (NCBI): domain Eukaryota; kingdom Viridiplantae; phylum Streptophyta; class Magnoliopsida; order Solanales; family Solanaceae; genus Capsicum; species Capsicum annuum. The sequence continues at coordinate 112,119,514 of NC_061114.1, forward strand.
TGGAGATTCTAATGATATAATATGCATGCTGAATTTCCAGACTGATCATTAAACCCATTCTAATCCTAAAACATTAAGCCAAGAAATTAAGTTGAAAAAAAAAGAGAATATAAGAAATAAATAAAGTATTGAGATGTTTGGTGACCGAGTTAAAGCCTCACTTGAATGAATTAAGGCAATCACTTTGCGAATCAAAGAATGACTTGATCATCACTTAGATATATAGTATCCACTGTCAGGAGAAACAAAAAGAAGTTAGCTCCAAAAAGGCATGAGTCATCCATGTGAGGAAAGTACACCACAAGTGGACCTGTATTTTTCATAAGCATGAAAGAAGTGACACACCCATACGCGCTTTGTGAGGGTCAATGATGGAAAAGATATGTATGATCTCATGTTTCATTCTCAGATTGCATGTTATGGACTTGCATTTTTAAGGATTGATATGACAAAGATATTTCATTCTACTATCCAAATGTTATGTCATCCCTTTTTATCCTTTTGAGCTTTAATTTTATTTTCTTTCGTACACCACTTTTGGAATCAAAATAGAGTTTGAAAAAAGTCAAAGAAAAAAGAAAAGTGTCAAGAAAGAGAAATATAGTTAGAAAAAGTGCCAATAAAAAAATAGAGTCAGTGAAAAAAATGTCAAGTAAAAGGAAAAAGAAAATTAAAAAAAGAGTAAAAAAAAGAAGAAAAAAAATCAATCAAGCAAAATGATAAGATGCTTGAACTATGTTTGACCTGATTCTTCCTATGACAAGATACGTAAGAAGCCCTACTCTGGGGTTCGGTCCAACCAAGTGAAAATTCAAGTTACCCAGTATAAAATAACACTGGGGCAAAAGTTATTTTCCTTAAGAGTCGATTACAAAAGTTGTATGTTTCACCCAGTGTCATGTAAATTTTCGAGCTTCATGCTGGCTTTTCTTTCTAACCCAATCTAAAAGTCAATTTACAACTAAAGAAAGACTTTAAGATCAATCTTTGAGAATGTCAAGACCAAGCATGTTATGGGTGCATGATGTTTCATGTTTTTGGCATAATTTTCCTTCAAAATAAAAGAAAAATAATGAGAGTATTACTGGTAAAAACCTTCTTGGGCACCATAAGGCGACAACGAGTTGTGAAATCAATAAATAAGATAGAGTCTTATGAGTGAAAACCCTCACGGACACCATAAGGCGATGATAAGTTAAGAAAAAAGTAAAAATAAGATAGGCTCGTTGGTAAAAATCTATTGAGGTACCACTAGCTGAAGGAGGATTATGATCTAGAGGAAGCATGTTCAAGAATGACTCCATTTCAAATTCAATAAGTGGGCAAAAGTTATAATGATTAGTGTGTAGATCAAGTTGTTTAATTCAAAATGCATGTCATAATTGCTGGAATTGGATACCACACCCAGATAAGTTTTTCTTTTTGTCATTTCAAAAAAGAGATGCCCATTGTTTTTTCCTTTCCTTTTTATTATTTTTATTTTTAATTTTTGTATCTTTGTCGTCAAATGAAAAATCATTGTCATATTTTACATATTTTTGTGTCGAATTCACATCAAGTCAAGTGAGAAAAGACTTCCAAATTTGCTACCAACTCTTTTAATTATACAAAGCAAGACAAAGGACTGACACACAAAGATAATATATTTCAAAATAAAGTACGGTACTTAGGAATGCTTGTGACATGACAGATTTTTTAGACTCGTGAAAAGATTTTTAGACTCGTAAAAAGATTAAAGATGTATTAGAAGTTAAACCCAGAGGCATCATGAAAGAGAAATATGATTTGAGTCAAGAGTTTTAGTGGTTAGAATTTGGGGTCAGAAGTACGTCAAGTCAAAGAATACTTATCAACAATTTTAAAAGGAGTTGAGCATGACAAGTGCAAGAGCGATCGCCTCAATAGCCAAAAACCACAATCCAACTACCATATTTTTTTTAAACTCACAATTTTTCTTTATTTGAAACAGAGATGGAATGTTGTCTTTACATTAAAGTTTTCAAATAAAGGATGCAATTCCACACTTATGTCAACACAAGATGCTAGGTTATGGTCATAGAAAATTTTATTCTTTGCGAGATGTAATTACCAAAGTTAGCAAAGTCTGATTCGCCATCTTTTCTGTACTTTTCAAAAGTAATGATCTGGTGACACTCACAAAATTTTCAACTATAAACTTGGGCATATTTAATGGAATTTACTTTATGTTTAGGACTCTCCTAGAAAATTAGAATTTATCTTATGCTTAGGATCCTCCTGAATAATGGGAATTGATCTTATGCTCAGGACCCTCCTGGATAATTGGAACTTTATTTTCTGCTCAAGACCCTCCTGGATAATGGGACCTTCATTTCTGCTCAGGACCCTCCTGAATAATGGAACTTTTCTTTTCTAGTTCACCTTTTACTTTGAGTTCAGGAACATGTTTACAAATTTAGAAATAGCAAGTAAGGAGCCTGCCTGAAGAATAGGGTAAAAAAATAGCAAGTTAGGAGCCTGCCTGAACAACAGGATGAAAAAGTAAAAAGTTAGGAGCCCTCCTGAAGAACAGGGTGAAGAAATAGCATGTCAGGAGCCCGCCTGGAGAATAGGGTAAAAAATAGCAATTCAGGATCCTGGCTAAAGAACATGGTGAAGAAATAACAAGTCAGGAGCTCGCCTGAAGAATAGGGTAAAGAAATAGCAAGTCAGGATCTTGCCTGAAGAACAAGGTGCAAAAATATCAAGTCAGGAGCTCGCCTGAAGAACAAGATAAAGAAATAGAAAGTCAAGAACTCCGTCTGAAGAACAGGGTGAAGAAATAGCAAGTCAGGAGTCCGTCTGAAGAACAGGGTGAAGCAATAGCAATTCAGGAGTCCGCTTAAAGAACAAGGTGAAGAAATAGCAAGTCAGGAGCCTGCCTAAGAACATGGTGAAGAAATAGCAACTCAGGAGCCCACCTGAAGAATAGGGTGAAGAAATAGCAAATTAGGAGTCCCCATGAAGTACAGGGTGAAGAAATAGCAAGTTAGGAGCCCTTTTGAAGAATAGGGTGAAGATTTTCAAATTCAAGTCAGAAGAAAGTATGAAGAACAAGTCAATTTTCAAGTTCCTCTCCAACACCAAGGATTAAAAGAGAGGTACATTTCATGTTTCAAGATTCAACTCAAAATATCAACTTCTCACCATTTGAGAAGTCATGAAGATTTAAGTCAAGATTCTAGAAAAGCAGCATAGATAGGATCTTTTACTTATATATTTATTTTTGATTTTGTTATTTATTTGGATATAAAAAGCAGAAGCTGCGAATCGGAGATTCGATGGAACTTGACTCGACCTCTAACTCACCGTATCACCATTTTACCTCATTGAACTACACGTGACTTGATTCCCTTATAACCCAAGATGTGTAGGCGGTTCAAAACTAGGACTCGGTCACATTTTTTTTCTTTTTTTTCTTTTATCCTTGCCTTTCAAATAATCGAAGGGTTAAAACTCATCCCTTTGTCTACTTCTTTGTATGAAAAATCTTCGAGATTTCAAACAAAGAGAGGCAAAATGTAGACACGTGATTTTTAATGCCCCTCGAGTTTTAACCTATTTTTCGGCATTAAATATTTATATTTTGTCCAATATTTATTTTAGGTCTTATTTATTTTTTAATAAGTTTTGTTTGAAAATAGATAAATAAAGTCACATTTTGTGATATTTTTATTTTTATTTTAAAATAATCCAAAAAAAATTCAAAAAAATATATTCCTCTTTTCATTTTAGTAAATAAGTTAGTAATATTATTTTAGGATATTTATAAACTTTCATTATATTTTTGTTAAATATAAAAATTAATTAGTAAAATAATTATTTTATTATTATTATTATTATTATTATTATTATTATTTATTTTACATATTTTAAATTAATAAACAAAAAGAAAAGAAAAAGAGGAAAAAACTTATCCTAATCTACCCATTACCCTATAACCACCCTTTCTCCACTAACCTAAAACCACTCCCATATTTCCTTCAACTTCCCTACGTCCACATAATCGGCACACAACACACACACATGCACTATAGATAGACATCAAAACATGCACAAATAGAGACAGAAAGAAAGGGGGAAAACATTGAAAAAAAAAGGGGACAGACAGAATAAAAAAAATGAAGAAGTCACTTAAAAAAAAATAAAGAGTGAAAGAAGAGTTGAAGGGGGAAAACATTTAAGAAAAGAATGGCCAAGAGAAGGAAGAAAACATAAAGGAGGACATGAGAAAAACTTAGAGGAGACAACCAAGTAGGAAGAAACTTAGAAACAAAAAGTTAAATAAAAGAGTGAGAAAGACAGAGCAGAACACTTAAAAAAACAAAGAGAAAATAAGGGTTGGAGGGAGACAGAAAAAAAAAGGAGATAACACAATACACACACACGAAAAACACAGAGAACAAAAAATGAAAAAATACCATAGAAAAAAAAAGAGAATTTAGAAAAGAAAAAAAAAAAGATAGAAAAGAATTGAGTGAAATCAAAAGACGTTAGAAAGGATCCTTAAGGGTGAGTTTGAGTTTGACCTCCATTTTGAGATTTCGATGACAACGTCTTTGCTTCTATATTCAATTTAGCCAAGTTCTTATTTAATCCCTTTATATTTATTTTTTTTATAATTGGGTTATCGAAACATGAATGAGGTTATTTAGATGATTTTATTTATTGTTGGTATGTAATTATTGATCATCTATAAAAAGGTCCATTTTTTACCATGTTTACAATCATCTTCAAAATTACCTTGTATTTTCATTGTAAATGTTCTTGTATGAAAATATAATTTGTTTAGTCTTCGATAAAATCTAGAGGAGTACTATCTAAACATAGATCTTGAGATATGGATAGGCTACAGTGGGGAAATAGAAAAAGACTCAGGTGTTTTAAGCTGAAAGATTCAACTTCAAATGCAAATTTGATGGAATAAGTCTTGTTGTAAAGTAGGTTAATTTCAACATTAATTATTATTTATTAGGAGGTCAAATTATTAGAGAATCAACCGGGTTAATCAAATAACGAGTTGTTAGAGCTAATACCGTAGAAAATAGGATTTAAAACGGATAGCTCTAGTAAATTATTTGATGATATCATATTTAAGTGTTCTATGACTTGGTAAATTAGCTAATGTAGAATCTAAGAAAATATAAATAATAACATGCTATTTAGGCTTTTAAGCTACTTACTGTTTGTTTTTTTCTTATTTTTCTTTTTTTTTTTAATATTGAATGTTTATGTTTGAATTAATTGAACTTTTAGCATATTTTTGAAATTATGTTTTCCTAGTATACTATTATGATTTCGAGACACGAAAACATTAATATATAATTAGTACATCATGATGGTTATTTGATGCATCCACCTTTTCAAATTAATTAATAGATTTTGTTAGGTCTTGTTCGATATGTAAGGCCTACTCGTTAATTTATTTGAGGCTAAATAAGATGGAGTGTAGAATTATTCAAGATCCATCATCACATGATATAAGAAAAGAGAGTAAAAACATCTGCGAGGGGCAAATATCTAAAAGAATGATTTAAGTTCTTAACCTCTAAAAAATTATATTTTAAAGTAAGTGTTAATTAACGATGAAGTTGGAAAATCCTGCTACCGACCATTCGTTATAATAAAATTTATCATATCATTTGGAGCCGATCTAATTGGGTTGGGTGGATTATAAACATGTTAGGTACTTATTTCGATTGGAAAAAATAGGAACGATCCATAAATGCCTCAAAGACACGAGAAATATATCAAAAACTTGTGGTATAACCGAAAAGTACTGTTATCGACAAGCCACACATTAATATAATTAAATAATTTAAAATAAATTAAAAATGGGATGTAAGTAACTTTTAGGCTAACAAAATGTTATATATATCTGAAAGATTAATTTAAGCCAGATATAAGTCATTAAAGCAACCGTGCATGAACCACGGGCTCGCGGGGTTCCACACACCTTCTTCTCGGTCAACAGAATTCCTTACTCAGTTTTCTGTTTTTACAGACCAATAAAGAGTCATTTATTTTTTACTAGGGATTCAATAAGGTGACTTGAAACACCATAACTCAATTTCAAGTGGCGACTCTGTAAATAAATTAATCCCTATTCAAAACTGTCACTTTAATTGGAAAAACCCTTCGACTCCTCGGCCGCCTCGGGAGAAAAAGGGGTGCGACATACCTTTATTTTGTTGACTCCCTCTCACTATATAAAAAACCCCTCCCTATTATTTAGGAAACAACTTGCAACTCATACATTCTCTCATATGAAAGCTTTAAGCAAAAAAGAAATAATTTTACTTTTTTTCTTTTTGTACTTATTTTGGGAGCATTGGTTTTGACCTTTCTGTGGCAATTCGTACTTGGATTCTGTACTGCTTGATTTTCTTATTATTATTTGTTATCATTAATCGCTAAGTCTCTATCGATGCAATTTTCATTCTCTGCGTGATAATAGTGGTATGTTATGAAAATCATTAGAAAGCATGCCTATAGGATCTAATCCAAAATAATTATTTTGTACTTATTTGCTAAGTTCTTATCTCACTACTCCCCCGATTGAGTGTGTTGGTATCTAATTTTCTTTGTGTATGCTGTGGTATTGTATTAACAAGTATCATTAAAAGGTATTTCTAAAAAGCAAGAGTCACCTGGGAGTTTGGAAAGGGCGTTTCTTTTTTAGTTTAGTGTAGTTTTATTAGTTTGTAATTTATTGTACAAATGCTAATGATGTAATAAAATTATGGGTATTTTTTGGGGGCGGGGTTTATGTGCTTTATGTTCTACGTGAATCATTTTGGCAAATATAATTTAGGTTGATTAATAAATTTATTTGAAAACCTAGAAAGCATGTTTTAAGGTCAACATTAAATTTGTCATAAATTAAAATCAACTCCGAGTAGGTCCAAATTAGGTAATAACATGTTGGTTAATTTTTTACTTATGCGCATCATCTAGTTTAACTTTCCAAAACACTGGAATGACAGTCTGACAATCTTCCCTTTTAAAGATTCAACCTTTAAATAATGTTCAGCAATATCAAAAGAAAGCGTCGACTAATTAACATTTTTGGGCAACAAAAAGTAGTCTTTAACAGCTAAGAAATTTACATCTTATCGATTCTTGACAAATAATGTTTTCAACATTACAGTATTTACACATTCAGTATTAAGTTCACAACACACATATAAAAGTGTTTTCAACATTAATTCCTCTAGGACAGAATAATTTTTGTTTACAGTGAAAAATTACTTTAAGTTTGATTTTTGAATTCCAGCAGCATGTTAAAAATATTTTCTGTCAACTCACAAATTTTATATATATTATTTCAGCAACCACATATAATTTTTATTAAATAAATCTTTATCACAATGGCATAGTTATTCTATTGAAAAAGATGATCACATTCTAATTGTTATTCATACATTTTTCCTAAACCAAATTAATCAGTCAACAAAGTTAGGCGTCATGCCTATAGGTTTGAAGTATAAAATAGAAAATTATTTTCTTTGACACGTCAATCACTTTAACCAACTCTTAATTAACCAAGAGGCTTATCTTGAGATTATTATGTGCTATTTGACGTCCTATGTATTTTACGTGCTTTGAGTCCAACTAGAAAATCTAGTTTTATTTGCCTAAATCAAAAATCTAAAATTGCAAAGTACAATGCCTCTTAGATGATAGGTTGGGACGATAAGCATTTTAGAGGTGCAAGTTTTATCCTTTCTTTTTAGAACGCTTTTAGTTTTGACAACCAGCCTAGCTGGGGGATGGGTAGTCATTTGGAAGTGATGATACCCAAACATATTGAATATATGATGTATGACATTATCACTTGTCTTGAATCCGGCTGCTGGTTAATGGATTGGATAGTGATTGACGAGTTGGGTACTGATCAGAATAAACCAAAACATTTCTTGTCCAACTTTGTGGATTTATTTTTTTCCTTTCTTATTTTTATGTGTTTACTTGCTTGGGGTAATTTAGACTCTTTAGTTTAATATATATATATTTTTGTTATAAAATGTATCTCTTCTCTCTCCTCGCTTGTCATATTGATGTTTTTATCACTTAGGTAATTGATAGTTAAAATAATTAAATTACATGTTTTGTTTTGATCATATTTTGCCACTTAGTAATATTATGTTAATAAATAATTTACCTTTATTTTATCACATAGAATCTCCATGTAAAATATGAATTCGGTTGGGAACCACCTTTGTGGACCTCATAAGGTGCCTAATACCTTTCCTTCGAGATAATTTGAACCCTTACCAGAATTTTGGTGAACTAAGACTAAATAACAAAAAATAGGTTCATAGTTAGCCTAGAAAGGTGCCCTAACACACCTTAATTTGTTAGGTGACGACTCTTCAAACTTTAAACAATACCCAAAAAATAGTAGTCACATCGAATCCCGCTTTTCGCGAGAAAAATGAGGCATGATAGAATGGCGACTCTACTGGGGATCTTAGGTTCCAACCATTACGAATTTGTACTTTATGTGGGATTCTCTCAATTTGTAAAAATTTTGTTTTCATGTTTGTGTAATATTGTTTGCTTTTAGCATCTATTTTATTTTCTACATGTTAACCTTTTTTCTTGTCTCTTATGCGTTTTATATGTGTCCCTTTATGTCTATATCCTTTCTCTACTTCCCTTGATATTTGACTATATGTTGTGTGATTTTTTTGAATATGTTATTGTATTTTTGCTAGGTTCTATGTGTTACCGTTTTTCATAAACTGTCATTCCGCTCATATTTTCCTCTACTTAGAACCATCTTTATTTTATTTTAAGAATGATTGCATGGTTGTAAGGATATTCTTTCCTAAAACATCCTTCAGAAAATGCCTTGTGGATCAGTCGATCAGTGGTGCATCGACAATTACAAGATTTTCCACTCTTAAGTTTTCCGCTTGAGGGACTTTGTCAAAAATTACTTTTATTCCTAGAGCCTAATAGTTTATCCTTCACTAAGGAATAAACACCCCTAAAACCTAGGATGTCATGTTAGAAATCTTGGCCCTAAGTTCTAAGGGTTTCCATGATCCTGAAAAGAACGCCTCAGTACTTACGTATATTTTGAGAGACAATTATGCCTGAACAATGTCATTTACTCTTTGGGGGTAGGGTAGGCTAACACTTTGTTTTGTAGATTCAATAGCCATTCCAATAGCTTATCCAAGGTTTAGCATGGTTTGGTGCATGACACCCCATATGGAGTATTGGTGGTTGGATTTAGGTTATTATAGAAAAAGAATGGTGAAGAAGACATTAGGATCTTTCCATCCCTTATGCAAATCACCCCGTATAGAGAACTCATTGAAGCTTCCACTGCATTTTGGGATGAGAAAAGATCAGTGTTTATATTTAGAGACATAGAAATGACTCCTCTCCTTGAGGAAATATGAGGCTATGAGAAAAACAAGAGTGTGTCATCAGAAATGAGGTGGCAAAAAGTTGAGATTATCATCCCAAAAAGCATCACTCCAGAAGAAGTCAGCAACAAATTGGATCTTTACGACAGTAGAATGGTAGCATTTGTGATGAAATCCAAAATTCCTGGCAGTTACTTGTCTGATAGATTCAGGCACAAACAAGGGAAAGAAAGATATGAAGTAGAGGGTTCTGATCCCAATTCATGGGAAAGTAAACGAATCTTTGCATTTATAGTCTACTTTCTAAGAATGGTGATCTTCCCAAATGGAGCGGAAGAAGAGGTATATACTCACCTGATCACCATAGCCGATTCCTTATACAACAGAATAGAAAAAGAGGATTACACAATTGTACATATGATAGTGGCAGGTATCTACCGGTCCCTTGGTTGTTGCGAGAATGGGGCCAAACATTTTGAGGGGTGCAACTTGCTACTACAGCTATGGTTGATTGAACATCTTCAAATGGTCCGCGGTGCGCAAAGTATGTATAGATTGATTGGAATCAACAACATCACCGAACATGATACCTGAGTCACATTGGGAGTCAGAAAGATCAAGCGACCGAACGAAGTGGAAAAGTAGGGGCAAATATTGGGTACTTTGACCGAAGACTCCGTCTAATGGATGTTCGAATGGTTCCCTAGAATAGATTTTGTGGTTTCCATCCAATAACAATAATCTTTGCTTTTGATGGGACTTCATGGTTTGCAACAATATGCTCCCACCAGAGTGATGAGGCAAGCAAGAAGGAAGCAAGTAATCCCAAGGGTTACTAACATAGATGCATACCGAGTTGGCTACCAAGACAATATGATTCCAAATGCCAATGACATTGCCAAGACTAGGTACAAAAAAACTCATCTACCTAAGAGATCATTGAGATAGACTGGTACGATACAAGATACACGGTAGACTACACTGAATGGTTGCACGCCGATCTGGAAAACAAAGTGACCCCAGACATCAATAGAGGTAAGCATGTCAACGATAAGGAAGCTGAGGCACAAGTTCTCTATCACAATTTTAAGAAGAGAGATTCAAAATCTGAAGCACTCCATCGCCATATACTTATGGATAATTCAAAGAAGATCACCGATATGGGGAAAAAGTTAGAGATTCGGAAGCACCGTGCTTTGACCATAGAAGAAAAGGTGAAAGAACTTCGTGATGAATTTGAAAAATAATATAAGGAATGTCTTGACATGGGAAGTATGGGAGGAAATTTAGTATTGTCTTATCTCGCGACTAGCTTCCATCGCTCTGAAAAAGCCTTGGAAGCATACAAGAAGAAGGAACAAGAGGATGATGTGTTTAAACTTTATTTTAGCTTTCATTTTCATGTTTTCTTGCATTTTTTCTTTTCTGCAATATATGAGACAATTTGAATGCAATAAAGTTTAATTTCTTTTAGGATTTATTTATGAGCAAATGATAGTATTTAATGGCATAATTATCTCTCAAACAATGATAGGCCTACCTCTAGCTCAAAAGAGGCTCCCAAAATAGGAAACGTCAAACAAAGTGCTTGCTAGGTGCTAATTTGATTTATTTTATACCGCTAACACACTAATTTCTTCACCTTTGTTGTTTTGTTTTGTTTTGACCCTTCCAAAAGATTGATTTATGCACCTTGTCCTACCATACCAATCAAAAGGGGCACCTCCTTCTCCTCCCTCTCTTCTTACAAGTCTTAAAGGTAAAAAAGTGATGGATAAAGATGTTACTAGTCCTGAAAGAGGTGGTGTTGTCGGGTGGAATGAAATGACGTTAAAAATTGAGCAAAGGATTCTAGAGTTACTAGGGGAATTGGCATAAGTGAGCAATTTAGCCAAGCTGTCTCTTAACTTGAATACTCCCGAGTTACAAGGCAGCAACTATGCCATACCAATGACACAAAATCCTCCAATGCCTCCTCCCCAGCCTCAAATTCCTGCAAATGTCCAAAACCTCCAAAATCCTATCCCAAAAAACCAAAATATCCCAACTCCTCTATATGTGCTTACCCATCATACCCAATATCCTAAAATATCCACTTATCCTTCTCCACAAGAGCCTCTGAATCCAAACATATACCACCATCACACATCTGATAGCCACAACCTGTACCCCACATATGTTGAAACCATTCCACCCACCTGTCCTCATTTCACATTCGAGACTCCAGAACATAACTATAAAATACAGTTCGTGGTTGAAAGAATGAGAAAGTAATAGGGAAGTAAGGGAATGAAAGGTCTTAGCTATGAGGATCTGTGCATTTATCTTGATGTGGAACTGCCCAAGGGGTATAAGCCTTCCAAGTTTGAGTTGCACAATGGGACCAGAGATCCCAAGGTGCACCTGTGCGTATACTGTAATAAATTGGTAGGAGTAGGAAAGAATGAAAAAATTAGAATAAAGCTATTCATGAGAAGTGTCATGGGAGAGGCTCTCACTTGGTATATTGAATAAGACGTAAGGAAGTAGGTGGGTTGGCTTGACATAGCCTCCAGTTTCGTCGAGAGATTTGGATACAACATAGATAGCGCTCCCAGCTGGTCTTACATGTAGGCACTAAGAAAGAAACCAAATGGGTCCTTCCAAGAGTATGCTATGAGATGGAGGGCTAAGGCTACAAGAGATCAGCCTCCAGTCGAAGAGTATCAAATGAAAGAGTACTTCGTTAAAGAACAAGAGCTACAATACCTCGATAAGCTTTTGACAGTTACAGACAAGAATTTTTTTGAGATAATCATGCTAGGATAAATGTTTGAAGATTTTCTTAAAATGGTAGCATCATCAGCTTGGAGTATTTTCAGACTACCAACAAAAATATTCAATTTGAAGGAGCCGCAGAGAACAGAAAGAAGAAAGAGGTAGGGGCGGTGATGGCAGCCCAGACTTCGAAGAGTGTTTTGAGCCATGAAACCCTTACTCCATCTCTCTTATCTTACCCATAAGCTCCACACCATACCCAACATCCTCCTACCCACTACAAATTTCATACCAATCTCTACTATACCAAACACCTACTCCTTACCAAATGCACCCATAATTCTCAAACCTTTCTTATCGCATATACAATGCCTAGCCAATCCAAGTCCAAATACCCAAACCAACTCACATCTAAACACCCAACCTGCCCACATCCCTGCTGCCAAGCCTGCTGCACCCAAACCCAAAGAAATATTTGAAAGAAATCAATATACACCCTTAGACGAACCCTTGGCTCAATTATATGAATGACTCAAAGAAGTAGGCCACATCACACCCATTCCTGCTGTGCAAGTTGATACTAAATCTCAGTGAGTTCAACATAATCATACTTGTACCCACCATTCTGGGATGAGAGGACGTCTAATTGAGGCTTGCTTTTCTTTGAAGAATAAGATTCAACAGCTAACTGACACAAAAGTCATTCATCTAAAGGACCAAAACCAAATGTTACCAACAATGATGTTGATGAACATGTGGACTTAGAACAATGACAATTCTAAACAAAGAAAAAGATTATCATTATCAATGAGTAGAGAGGACCCCCTAGGGAAAGCAATGGATAGAAGACTACTCCATCCAGACCTCGCTGGGCACTTGGGTCGACTTGTCAAATTTTTATGTTTTCATGATTTTTAAAATAATAGGCTCGGTGTTCGAGCTAGCTTGCAATTTCAATTTTTCTTTATTATTTGTAACTATTTTTTGAGACATTCTAACATCATTAATAAGGTTTTTTTTTGAATTATTGATATGTCCTATTTCTTTTTACAACAAAGTCACTTTTTAAATTGTTGAATTTGAGTTTGTGACACGTAACGAGATCATACAAAAGTGAAAGAAAATGAGAGCTCTGAGGAATTTGCTAGTAAAATTGACAATTTGGAAGATAAGTTAAGACACTTAATACCTAGACAATTGGTTTTGAAACAGAAGCCCGTACGTGGTTCATCGAGTCTTGACAAGAGGAGCACTCACATTTGCAGAAATGGATGGCATAGTTTGGTCTAAGTGCATCAATTCAAATGCTGCCAAGAGATATTATGTTTAATCTTTATTTCATACCCTATTACATTAGAGCTAAGTTTGACCTGATTCCCATTTAAGAGGGACAAGTATGTGCTCTTGTGGAGTTCGGTCGCATTATAATAAAATTCTCTCTCTATGATCATTGTAACAGGGGCAGAATTTTTTAGAGGACCTCAAAAATTTTATATAGGCATGGCATTGGCATAATTATGAACTGTAGCAGAATTTTTTAGAAGACCTCAAAAATTCTTACATGCAATCTTTTATGATCTTTGGAACGAGTCAACTCTATACTAGGGTAGAAATTTTTGAGTAATCCTAAAAAATTTCTTAACAAGAGAACGAGGACTTACAAGATGTTGTATTATCTCAAAACATGACAAAATCAATGATTCAATAATATTTCCTATTTTATTCTAACAGATTTTACCTATCACTTTCAAAAGACAACTATTTCCAAACATGATTTTTAAAATCAATTATTTTTGTCTACCTGAGTGAAAACCTGAACGAGGCTCATCATCGAATAACGGTTCAAGAAGAAGACACTTCAATCAAGGGAGAGGCACAAATCAACCTCCCCCTTTTAGAAACTCAATTTTTTTTGAGTGCAGGATTAACAGGTACAGATGACTGGAATCACTCTATCATGAGAGACCCATCAGCCAATCCAATATCATATCGAGAAGCCCAGTAACTGATCTAACGCTACATCAAGAGGCCTAACAACTGATCTAACTTCATATCAATAAGCCCAACAGTAGGTCTAACGTCATATAGAGAAGACTAACAACTGATCCAACATTGCATCGAGAGGCCCAATAGTCAATCCAATATCAAATCAAAAAGCTCAAAAATTGATCTAATGCTGCATCGAGAAGCCCAATAGTCAATCCAATGTCATTGATCCAATGCTGTATCGAGAGGCCCAACAGCCGATCCAACGTAATATTGAGAAGCCCAACAGCTAATCCATGCGGCATTGAAAGGCCCAATAATCGACCCATCATCATATTGGGCTTATCTAGTATACTGTAAAGTACGCAGGTAATACAGAAAGGAGTAACAAACAAGAGCAATTTTTGTTCCCGCTTTCAAAATATCACCCTATTTATTCATCTGTCATGTAAACTCAACTCGAAACTCACCTAACTCAAATCTTCATACCTCTCAGTTCGCTGTTGTTTCAAGTCTTACTCATTCTCATCTCATCGACCCATGATACCATTGCTGATGCCTCTATCTTTTATCATTAATATTCTTTAGGGATATTGTTCGTTCCTAAATATAGAACTACACACGACCTGATTCTCATAAGACCAGAGATATGTAGGCAACTTAAAACCAAATTCTCAGCCACACTATTTTTAAACCACCTCCTATCACTTTAATTCCAACAAATCGTCTTATCGGTCAGACAAAATTGGCTACTACGTCAACTTTCATTGCTCGACAATTCTTTCATAATTCTCAAGCAATGAAGGGGAAGATGTTGACACCCAATTTTGACCTCTCGATGCTCCTCTTAGGTTGCTATTTTATAAAAAATTATTAATTTTATATATTAATATTTTTACGTAATATTTTGACATTAATAAATACCGACATGTAACATTCATGATTTTTAAGTAATCTTGTATGTTATACAATTTAATATGATATTTTATAAATTATTTTTCATAAATATGCACGCTCATAATTTACAAACACATTTATTCTTATTATTATTACTATTCTTATTGTTATTATTATTAGTATGATTAAAATAACAGCCACTTTCATTCATTTTTCCTTACATGATTAGTTTTTAGCCATTTTGTTTCTAATTAGTGTCAATTTTAGTCAAATTTGACATCAATTTTGACCATAAATTGAATTGGAATTTTAACTTTTTTTCTTAAATCTTTTATTTTCATTATAGTTTATCTCAGTCGTTGATCAAAATGATCCAATGGATAAGATCAAATCCCCACCCCCTTTTTTCTTAAACAATAATCAAACCCTAAACCATATTACTCTCAATTCACAGCCACACTTCCCCTTTTCCCTCTCTCTGCCTCCTCCCCTTTTTTTCTATAATAGAAGTTATCCCTGGCCAGCCCCCAGCTACCTCACCGACCATTACTGCCTCACTTTCCTACTTTTACTCTCTCTAATTCTCTCTTCTCCCACTGACATTCAACCACACTGGCCAGTTTTTATCACCAACTAGCTGTCGAGGAATAAACCAGTCCAGCACCACCAGCCACTGCTGCAAGCAACTATCAAATGACGAGTGAACCACTGGAGTAGCCGCACCCCATTCCCCTTACTCCTATCTCACACCACTGAATTACTGAAGTTGATGACCAATGATTTACAGCCTTGCAGACCAGACATCACCTAAACAACAACAACAACCGATGACCAATGCCACCACCGCTATTTAATCGGTGAAAACCGCACACCAAATGATCCCTCAAGCAGCTGCCACTCACTGCCGTTTACTTCGATTAAAAGCACCAAGAATATATAATTATTTCCTATTTATAATGGATTCTTAAGAATTCATCCAAGGTTTGATTTCCCATTTTAATTGTATGTCCAGTATGTTATCATCTTCTATTGCTCCTTTTTTTTTTTGATTTTTTTAGATCAAAATTTACAAGACTTGATTACAAATTTTAAGTTGATTTTTGTAATCTCATGTGTGTTTATGTGCCTAGATTGACATATGTGTAAATCCCCCTTTTTTGCAAACCCTTCATTTACTCCTAATTTTATGAGTTAACACTGATTGTCCATATACTGATTTGGCATCATGCATTTGTTGATTGATTGTTTATTAGTGATTTTCATACGATTATGACAGACAACCTTGTTAATTGATTATTTATGGTAATTTTGGTCAATCAAAGTGGGTTGATATGCCTGTGTTGATTACGTTCCTTTCTCATATTTTGGACAGCTTGAATATTTAATTTTATGCAGTAAAAATCGTATGATATGCCGCACATTATTTTGATGATTTTGGATTGAGTTATTTGAACATATTATTTTAAATATTTTCTTTCCCTTTGCTGAATTTTCGTATATATTATAACCATATATAGCTTCTGCAGTAACTAACTTTTACTAATTTGTTAGAAAGGAAATTTTATTAACTAATGCTGAAGTATGATTTTTCTTTTTATTTTTTCCTTAAATGATTGATTTTATTTTTTCTTAATTGATTAATAAAATTATTCCCTATACTTTTTTCTGACTCCCTTTCATTATATAAACAACCCTTCCCCATTCTTTAGGACACAACTTGCAACACGCACACTCTTACACACGAAAGCTTTAAGCAAAAAACAAACAATTTTACTTTATTTCTTTTTCGTACTTACTTTGGGAGCATTGGTTTTGACCTTTCTGTGGAAAGTCGTACTTGAATCCGATGCTGCTTGATTTTCTTATTATTATTTGTTATCGTCAATTGGTAAGTCCCTATCAATGCAATTTTCATTCTTTGTGTGATGATTGTGGTAAGTTGTGAAAATCATTAGAAAGCATGCCTATAGGAGCTAATCCAAAATAATTATTTCTTGCTTATTTGCTGCATTCTTATCTCACTGCTCCCTCTTTAAGCGTGTTGGTATCTAGTTTTCTTGTGTATGCTGTGGTATTTTGATTGTATTAATAGGTGTCGTTAAAGGGTATTTTGAAAAAGAAAAAGTCGTCTGGGACTTTGGGAAGTGTATTTCATTTTTTAGTTTCGTCTAGTTTTATTGATTTGTAATTTATTGTACAAACGCTACTGATGTAATAAAATTATGGGAACTATATAGGGGTGGGGTTTATGTGTTTTATGTGCTACGTGAATTATTTAGGCAAATATAATTTTGGTTGATTAATCAATTTATTTAGAAACCTAGAAAGCATGTTTTAGGATCAACATTTAATTTGTCATAAATTAAAATCAACTTCGAGTAGGTCCAAATTAGGTAATAACATATTGGTTAATTTTTTACTCATGTGAATCATCTAGTTTAACTTTCCAAAACACTGGAATGACAGTCTTACTATCATCCTTTTTAAAAATTCAACCTTTAAATAATTTTCAGCAATATCAAAAGAAAGTGTAGTCTGATTTAACATTTTTGGGCAACAAAAAGTAGTCTTTAGTAGTTAAGTAATTTACATCTTAGCAATTCTTGAAAAATAATGTTTTTCAACATTACAGTTATATACATTCAGTATTAAGTTCACAACACACATAAAAAGTGTTTTCAGCATTAAGTCCTCTAGGACAGAATAATTTTCGTTTACAGTGAAAAATTACTTTAAGTTAGATTTTTGAATTCCAGCAGCATGTTAAAAATGTTTTCTGTCAACCCACAAATTTTATATATATTGTTTCAGCACTCACGTATAATTTTTATTATGTAGATCTTCATCACGTGTCATAGTTATTCTATTTAAAAAGATGATCACATTCTAATTGTTATTCATACGTATTTCGTAAACACGACTAATTAGTCAACAACGTTAGACATCATGCCTATAGGTTTGAACTATAAAGTAGACAATTGTTTGCTTTGACATGTCAATCACTTTAACCAACTCTTAATTAACCATGAGTCTTATCTTGAGATCATTATGTGCTATTTGACGCCCTATGTGTTTTACACGCTTTGAGTACAACTAGGATACCTAGTTTTATTTGTCTTGACCACAAATCCAAAATAGCAAAGTTCAATGCCTCTTGGATGATAGGTTGGGACGATAGGCATTTTAGAGGCGCTAGTTTTATCCTTTCTTTTTAGAATGCTTTTAGGTTTGACAGCCAGTCTAGGTGGGGGGTGGGTAGTCATTTAGAAGTGATGATACCCAAACATATTGACTATTCGACGTATGACATTATCACTTGACTAGAATACAGCTTCTGGCTAATGGGCCGGATAATGATTGACGAGTTAGGTACTGATTTGAATAAACCAAAACATTTTCTTACCCAACTTAGCGGATTTATTATTTTCCTTTCTTATTTTAATATGTTTACTTTCTTAGGGTAATTTAGACTCTTTAGTTTAATATAAATATTTTAGTTATTAAATGTATCTCTTCTCTTTCCTCGCTTGTAATATTGATGTTTTTTATCACTTAGGTGATTGATAGTTAAAATAATTAAATTGCATGTTTTTTTTTTTTTCATATTTTGCCACTTAGTAATATAAAGTTAATAAATAAGTTAACTTTATTTTATCACATAGAATCCCCATGTAAAATATGAATTTAGCCTGGAATCACCTTTGTGGACCCAAAAAGGTGCCTAATGACTTTTTTTCGAGGTAATTTGAACCCTTACCCAAATATCTGGTGAACAAAGACTAAATAACAAAAAATAGGTTCGTAGTTAGCCTAGAATGGTGCCCTAATGCACCTTAATTCATTAGGCAGTGACTGTTCACTCTTTAAACAATATCCAAAAAAGAGTAGTCACGTCGAATCCCATTTTTCGTGAGAGAAATAGGGTGTTACACATGGTACGCACCATCTCTCTTGCATTAACACCACCTTGATTTCCATCATAACCTCTTTAATGATTACCCAAACCACCCTGTGGATGATACTTACTATTACCTCCACCATCCCTACCAATAGAAACCACTGCTCTAGTTTCTGCTGCCCTTTAAAAATAGCCTATCTCTGAAGACACTCTCTCTAGAAGTTCCCTGTAGGACCATAAGCATAGAAGCCTGTAACGCCCCGAAATATCATCTCGAGACGCCACATGGTGCCTAAGGCTACACGTAGCCTCAAGCTAACCTTTTAATCCAAAACACTACCCTTGGGTTCCAACACAACAACATACACGCTACGCTAAGGATATATATATAAGTACATATCATATCACATCGCACATGGCACGAAATATCGTTAGACTGTACATATATAGAATGTCTATACACAAACCAACCCAACAATACAATAGTCTGACATAGCCTCTATACAGCAAAATCAACGAGCCATTGGGAAAAACCCCCAAATGACTTAATAGACCAAAGGGATCACAAAACAACAGCACCAAAACTAGCAACTTCGTCCTCGAACCATGAGGACTCACCACTGAAGGAACGTAGATGAGGCACTTGGATATCACTATCATGGCTGCGGCTGAGTACCTGAACTTACATCATGGTAAGAATATAGCCCATAGAGAAATATGTGGATCAGCACAAGATACGTACTGAGTATATGGGGGCGTATGTAAAATATAAATAATATCATAAATTTCAAAAAAATGTACATACAGACCATAATGACACACTTGGCTTGAGTGACATTGAATCATTTAACTCATAATATCTTAGATAGGAAATGTAAGAGAAAAACCTCATAAATCATTATAGATCATCATATGCAACTTGACTTACCATATCAAAACTCAGAGTGACTCGGTATTTCAATAAACATGACTCTTATGGACAGGGAAGTTTCCTATAACCGACAACCCCACGTGAGCTACATGGAATACCAACATTTGAAACCCCCATTGGCAGGAGCATCATACTCTTTGCCAGGGAGTACAACCTTAAAACTGCAATAATCACAATCGGGCTCTCTGGCCAATAATATCATCATCAAACAACCCTACGGTGGCACATACATTTGGGGAAATACCAAATTTCTCTCTTGGTGCTAAGTACTACTCCCCGACAAGCTCAGAACGCGTTAGGAAATCCACCGCAACATCACAAGGGTCTATCATAAAGACTAAATCAAATCTCTTTCTCATTTATCAAATCATATCAATTTATGGATTCCTAACTCAACACATTTTAGCTCAAAACATTTTAATCTTCCTCAACATCAACAAGGTATCAATGCATTGAGCCATAACTGACTCGACATTTGGAAAAGGATATGAAGACTCAATACATAATATTTTCATCAATTTAACTCATTAAAACCATCCGGAAAATACCAAGACTCATTGCAACTTCAATATCAACATTTCTCAATTTTCCATCCAACTCTCATTTAAAGGTACTTGAGACATCAACCCATAGTAGGGATATAGAATTTCCAATATCAATTATAAATTCATAATAAGGAAATAGTGGAATGATAGTATAAATCAAGGCTTAATAAATTAAATCATCATACTCTCATAATCAAATACTTTTTGGACATAATTCCATCTCAACATCATACACATATCGGATGACATAATCCCATAGCTCATGGACAATAATATAAGATATAAAACCATATTTCCAATTCATGGTAAAATATGTAAAATCTCATGTCAATATAATTCAACAAAAATGCCGGGCACAAGATCGAAAGGATAATCTTGTTCAAAGCCCCACATACCTAAAAATGGAAGATAACTATGAACTTCCAACTCCGAAACTTTATTCACGAAAATAAAGGGTGCTTCTCGAAGCCCTTAACATGATCAACTCGAATCTCAAATTAATTTGAAATTTCTGCGGTTCAATCAAAAGACATAGAAGGATAAAATTTGGAGTAGTAGGGTTGGGGTTTGAGCCTTAGGAAATTTTGGAGAAAAATGAGCTAATGAATGCTCTTAATGGACTTAATCCATGGTTTACCCAGATGAATTGGAGTAGGAATGACCAAAATACCCTTAAAAATCAAATAATGTAAAATCTGTCCTTTGGTGGACTGTTTTGATAGGCTGAAGTACATCGACCATAACCTTTTGCTTCGATGGCCAAATTGGATGAAACCAATTTCATTGGAAAGAGAACTTTCAGAGCTTTCTGTTGATAATATAGTAGCTCACCCAGATCATTATGTATAAGGAGTTATGATCATTTGAAGTTGACCCTAAAATTCGCCTGGCCTCAGTATTTTTTTTCCTGCACATTTACTGTTCACCACTATTCATGGTTAGATTGAAATGATTAAAACTCATCGCTCGAGTGTCCGTTTTAGATGATCCACATATCGTTGGAAAGATTATTCAATCCTCTACGCGATAACGGGTTGCATATCCAGAAATTCCACACATAAAGTTTATTAATCACAGTAAAGAACAGAATTCAACATATTTTCATTCGAGATCTTAACGGAAAATTTTTCCGGGGCATCACATCATATCCCCCTTGGAAATATTCTTCCTCGAATGTTGATAGGTAGGTCAAAAATTCTATGAATATGAGTGTATAGAGAAAAATCATCTTGCCCTAGCATATACTCCATTCTAGATTTTTTTAGATATCGTAGAAAACACACAAGCCAAGATAAACATAGCAATAAGGATTAAATCAAAAGAGAATGATACCTTTGACATGCTCAGGATTCGTAGGAAAGAGGTGGGGATATTTGGTGCGTATATCCGCTTTGGCTTCCCAAGTAGCACTCTGCACGGATTGATTTCGCCAAAACACTTTAACCAAAGGAACTTCCTTGTTTCTTAACCTATGAACTTGAAAGTCAGAAACCTCAACCGGAATCTCTTCATATGAAAGACTATATTGAATACCCGAGCTTTCGGAAGGATTAATCACAATAGAATCGCCAATAGACTTCGTAAGCATAGAAACATGGAAAACCAAATGGACGTTAGATAACTCCACAGGCAATTCAACCTTATACGCTACCTTCCCAATGCAATCCACAATCTTATAAGGACCAATGTAACAGGGACTTAGTTTTTCTTTCTTACCAAATCTCTTCACCCCTTTCATGGGTGAAACTTTCAAGTACACTAAATCACCAACATTAAATTCAAGGTCTTTCCTCCTTACATCTGCGTATGATTTTTGACGACTTTGGACAGTTTTCAACCTTTCCCAAATTAACTTAACCATCTCCATGGCCTCGAACACCGCATCCAGTCCAGTCGCGGCAGCCTCACCAACTTCAAACCAACCAATGGGTGATCTACACCTTCTACCATACAAAGCTTCAAACGGGGCCATTCCAATAGTAGAATGAAAACTGTTATTGCAAGCAAACTCAATTAATGCTAAGTGCTCATCCCAACTACCTTTAAAATCAAGCACACAAGACCACAACATATCTTCTAAAGTCTAAATGGTCCGCTTGGCCTGACCATCTATTTGCGGATGGAAAGCAGAACTTAAATGAATTTAGGTGCCGAGACCCTTCTGGAAGGATTTCCAAAACTGAGAGGTAAACTGAGTACCTCTGTCAGAAATAATAGCCAAAGGGATTCCATGAAGTCTGACGAGTTCCCGAATATATATTCTAGCATAATCTTCAGCTGTATACGATGAATGCACAGGCAAGAAATAATTTGATTTCGTCAGCCGATCTACGACAACCCAAATCAAATCATGATGGCGACGAGAAGGAGACAAACCAACTATGAAGTTCATATTCACTTTTTTCCACTTCCAAGTATGAATGCTAAACTCTTGCATCACGCCACTGGGCCTTTGATGCTCTATTTTAACCTGTTGACACGTGGAACACTTCCCCAGAAATTCTGCTATGTTCCTCTTCATACCGTTCCACCAATAGATTTCCCAGAAATCATGGTACATCTTGGTAGAACCAGGATGGATGGAGTATCGCGTACCATGCGCTTCCGCCATAATCCTCTGCTTCAAGTTATCAACATCAGGAACACATAATATTTCTTGGAGTCTCAAAACGCCATCTCCTCCTTGGGAGAAAACCTCAGCCTTTTGGTCTTTAACTGACTCTTTTAACCTGACCAAGGTAGGATCCCTGTCTTGCTTCTCCTTCACTTTCGAAACTAAAGAGGATTCGAAACCGATTTGCACTCCTATACTACCCTCAGCATTACCAAACAACCTAACCTCCAATCTAGCCAAATGATGTACCTCACGGGCTAACTCCTTCTTACCAATCTCCACATGTGCTACGCTACCCATGGACTTCCGACTAAGGGCATCTGCTACTACATTGGTCTTTCCCGAATGATATAGCACGCTCATATCATAATCTTTCAACAGTTCTAACCATCGTCTTTGCCTAAGATTCAACTCCTTTTGGGTGAATACATACTGTAAGCTCTTATGGTCCGTGAAGACGTCGACATGGACACCATACAAATAATGTCTCTAGATTTTCAAAGCAAAAACCGTGGCAGCTAATTCAAGGTCATAGGTAGGATAATTCTTCTCGTGAGGCTTTAGTTGCCTGGAAGCATAAGCTATAACCTTGCCCTTTTGCATCAATACACAACCCAAACCGACTCTGGAAGCATCACAATACACGATAAAACCATCAACACCGTCAGACAAATTTAACACAGGGGTTGAAGTGAGTCGAGTCTTCAACTCCTGAAAACTCTTCTCACAAGATTCAGACCACAGGAACTTCACTTTTTTTTAGGTCAAATAGGTCATAGGAGATGCAATAGATGAAAACCCTTTAACAAAATGACGATAACAACCAGCTATACCCAAGAAATTTCGGATATCAGAAGGAGAAACAGATCTAGGCCAACTCTTTATAGCCTCCATCTTTGAGGATCAACTCTAATACCTTTGGAAGAAACAACATGACCTAAGAAGGCTACAGAGTTCAGCCAAAACTTACACTTACTGAACTTAACATACAACCGATGAGTTCGAAGAGTTTCCAACATAATTCAGAGATGATCCGCATGATCACCCTCACTTCGGGAGTAAATAAAAACATCATCAAGGAACACTATTACAAATAAATCCAGATATAGCTGAAATACACGATTCATAAGATCCATGAAAGCCGTTGGAGCATTAGTTAACCCAAAAGACATCACTAGAAATTCAAAATGACCATAACGGGTTTGGAAGGCTGTCTTGGGGTAATCACATTCCCTAACCTTAAGTTGGTGATAACCGGATCTGAGGTCTATCTTCGAAAAGTAGCTCACACCTTGCAATTGATCAAATAAATCATCAATTCAAGAAAGCGGATATTTATTCTTGATAGTAACCCTAATAAGATACCGATAATCAATACACATCCACAAAGAACCATCTTTCTTACGCACAAATAGGACAGGTGCACCCCATGGGGACACACTAGGTTTGATAAAGCTTTTGTGTAAAAGATCTTTCAATTGCTCCTTCAACTCTTTAAGTTCCGCAGGAGCCATGCGATACGGATGAATGGAAATAGGCTGAGTATCGGGAAGAAGGTCAATTTCAAACTCTATCTCTCTATCAAGAGGTACTCTAGGGAGATCTTCTAGAAAGATATCAAGAAACTCATTAACAACATTAATTGACTGAATGGTCGGGGTTTCAGACTTAGTGTCTTTAACCCAAACCAAATGGTAGATGCAACCCTTGGAAATCAACTTCCTAGCTTTGAGATAGGATATGAAACGACCCTAAGGAATCACAAAACTCCCAGACTATTCGAGGATAGGTTTATCAGGAAACTGAAACTTGACCACACGGGAACGACAATCAATAGATGCATAGCATGAGTGAAGCCAATCCATACCCAGAATGATATTAAAGTCAACCATATCTAGCTCAATCAAATCAACATACATAACCCAATGAAAGAAAGTAATGGGACATTTCTTATACACCCGCTTAGCAATGATAGATTCTCTTACCGGAGTAGAAACCAAAATAGGCTTAGAAATTAGTTCAGGATCCATTTTAAAATTTACAGCAACCAGAGGTGTCACATAAGAAAAACTCAAACCGGGGTCCATCAACACACAGACATCAAAATAGAAAACACGGATCATAGCGGCGACAACATCGGGAGAGTCCTCCTACTCTTGACGAGGTGGTATAGCATAGAAATAATTCTGGCGTTTACTGCCAGTAGTACTAGATGAAGCACCCAGAGAAGGAACTGGATGGGCTGCAGAAGGCGGGGCACTAGTAACCGACTTTGGGGACGGGCATCACGACTCCGCTATCTGGCATACGAGAAGTCTCTAAGTATGTGACCCAACTTGCCACAACCAAAACAGCCCCGTTGCCCCATATAACACTCCCCAAAATGGTCTTTACCACACATAGCAAATGAAGGAGGATAAGGTCGGTTGCTTACACTGTCTTGAGACCTGGAAGGTACCGACCTATTCCCGAGCTCCTGCCTGCCTCGATATATGGGAGCACTAGCTGAGGAAGGCGCAGGTATAAATGGACGTCTCTAAAACTGAGGGCGACTCCCTCTGGAGAATCAAGTCTGACCAGACCCCTGTTGCTCCGATCTGACTCTCTTAATCCCTCTTACTCTTTCTCTTTCTTTTATCTTGTCTGACTCAATCTGTTGGGCGTGAATCATTAACCTAGGAAGATAAATCTCCCTGTTGATTATAACAGATCTATATTCTTTTACCACATAACTCGACACCTTAGTTAGAAACTTACTTATACTACTTCTCGAGTCAGCCATCATATTGGGAGCGTACTTTGATAGCTGATTAAACTTAAGACAATACTCCTTAACCGACATGGAGCCTTGTCTCAAATTTATAAACTCCTCTATCTTAGCTTCCCGTAACTCAAGAGAAAAGAATCTATCCAAGAAAGTATCTTGGAACAATCGCCAAGTCACCAGAGAGGTATCTTCCTCTCTACCCTTATTCTATATCTGCACCCAGTCATAGGTAACATCCTTTAACCAATAAGAAGCGAGCTCCACACTTTCTTCCTCGGTCATGTGCATAATCTGTGTAATTTTCTTTATTTTATCAACATACATCTGCGGGTCCTTACCTGCTCTCGATCCATAAAACTCTGGTGGATTCATCCACATAAAGTAATGAATTCGTGCTGCTGTCGAATTATTTTCCTGCGGAGGTAGAGCGTTAGCCTGAGTATTGGCGGTAACTGCCTGGGCTATTATCTGAAAAGCTGTCCAAAATTTGTCATGGGATACCATCTCATGTAATGGATCAACGAGTTGAGGTTGGTTGTTGTTTCCGCGAGCTCGACGTGGAGGTATTTTCTGTCATAAGAACGCATGAATTAACAGTAGAAGGAAATAGTTGTAAGCATGATAGACTCTTGTAGAAATAAAGATATGGCTTTTTCTAGAATGCCCCGTAGCCTCTTGATCATAGGTGTGGAGCGCTACACACCGATGCTTAAGACTCTACGTAATGCGGCTTGTCAAACTCCCTAGGACTCTTCACAACCTTAGGCTCTAATAACAAGTTTGTAACGCCGCAAAATATCATCCCAAGATGCCACACGGTGCCCAAGGCTACATGTAGCCTCAAGCTAACCGTTTAAGCCAAAACACTACCCTTGGGTTATATATATATATATATATAAGTACATATCATATCACATTGCATATGACACAGAATATCATTAGATTGTACATATATGGAATGTCTATACACAAACCAACCTAATAATACACTAGTTTGACATAGCCTCTATACAGCAAAATCAACGAGCCATTTGAACAAACCCCCAACTGACTCAACAGACCAAAGGAATCACAAAACAACAACACCAAAACTTGCAACTTGGTCCTCGAACCATGAGGACTCACCACTGAAGGAATATAGATGCGACACTCGGATATCACTGTCGCGGCTGCAGCTGAGTACCTGAACCTACATCATGGTAAAAATATAGCCCATAGAGAAATATGTGCGTCAGCACAAGATACGTACTGAGTATGTAAGGGCGCACGCAAAATATAAATAATATCATAAATTTCGTAAAAACGTACATATGGACCATAATGACACACCTGGCTTGAGTGACATTGAATCATACAACTCATAACATCTTAGACAGGAAATGTAGGAGAAAAACCTCATAAATCATTATAGATTGTCATAGGCAACTTGACTTACCACATCAAAACTCGGAGTGACTAAGTATTTCAATAAACATGACTCTCATGGACAGGGGAATTTTCTATAACCAACAACCCCACGTGAGCTATGTGGAATACCAATATTTGAAACCCCCTTTGGTGGGAGCGTCATACTCTTTGCCAGGGAGTACGACCTTAAAACTGTAATAATCATAATCAGGCTCTCTGGCCAATAATATCATCATCAAACAACCCTTCGGTGGCACATAGGTTTGGGGAAATATCAAATTTCTCTCTCGGTGCTAAGTACTACTCCCCGACAAGCTCAGAATGCTTTAGGAAATCTACCACAACATCACAAGGGTCTATCATAAAGGCCAAATCAAATCTCTTTCTCATTTATCAAATCATATCAATTTGTGGATTCCTAACTCAACACATTTTAGCTCAAAATATTTTAATCTTCCTCAACATCAACAAGGTATCAATGCATTGAACCATAACCGACTCGACATTTGGACAAGGATATGAAGACTCAATACATAATATTTTCAACAATTTTAGTTATCAAAACCATCCAGAAAATACCAAGACTCATTGCAACTTCAATATCAACATTTCTCAATTTGCCATCCAACTCTCATTTAAAGGTACTTGAGACATCAACCCATAGTAGGGATATA
Organism: Capsicum annuum; assembly: GCF_002878395.1. Lineage (NCBI taxonomy): Eukaryota > Viridiplantae > Streptophyta > Magnoliopsida > Solanales > Solanaceae > Capsicum > Capsicum annuum. The sequence continues at coordinate 112,147,391 of NC_061114.1, forward strand.
GAATTTCCAATATCAATTATAAATTCATAATAAGGAAATAGTGGAATAATAGTATAAATTAAGGCTTAACAAATTAAATTATCATACTCTCATAATCAAATACTTTTTGGACATAATTCCATCTCAACATCATACACATATCGGATGACATAATCCCATAGCTCATGGACAATAATATAAGATATAAAACCATATTTCCAATTCATGGTAAAGCATGTAAAATCTCATGTCAGTGTAATTTAACAAAAATACCGGGCACAAGATTGAAAGGATAATCTTGTTCAAAGCCCCACATACCTAAAAATGGAAGATGAATATGAACTTCCAACTTCGAAACTTTATTTATGAAAATAAAGAGTGCTTCTTGAATCCCTTAACATGATCAACTCGAATCTCAAATTAATTTGAAATTTCTACGGTTCAATCAAGAGACATAGAAGGATGAAATTTGGAGTAGTAGGTTTGGAGTTTGAGCCTTACGAAATTTTGGAGAAAAATGAGCTATTGAATGCTCTTAATGGACTTAAATCCATGGTTTACCCAGATGGATTGGAGTAGGAATGACCAAAATACCCTTAAAAATCAAATAATGTTAAATCTGTCCTTTGGTGGACTATTTTGATAGGCTAAAGTAGATTGACCATAACTTTTTGCTTCGATGGCCAAATTGGATGAAACCAATTTCATTGGAAAGAGGACTTTCAGATCTTTCTGTTGATATATAGTAGCTCACCCAGATCATTATGTACAAGGAGTTATGATCGTTTGAAGTTGACCCTAAAATTCGCTTGGCCTCAGTATTTTTTTCCTGCACATTTACTGTTCACCACTATTCACGGTTAGATTGAAATGATCATAACTCATCGCTCGAGTGTCTATTTTGGATGATCCACATATCATTGAAAAGATTATTCGATTCTCTACGCGATGACGGTTCGCATATCCAGAAATTCCACACAGAAAAACTATTAATCATGATAAAGATCTAAATTCAACATATTTTCGTTCGAGATCTTAACGAAAAATTTTTCCGGGGCATCACAAAGAATCTATTTAAAAAAGGCATGTTATTCAAAGAATAAGAAACCCCTAGGTTTTTAGTAACTGAGGGATGCTTAATGGCCTCTGACCAAACCCCTATAAAAGCTAGCAGAGCTGACTGAATAGAGCGAGCCGGATAAGCCCGATACCTATTAGTCCTAGAGTATGAACTGGCAATATTACCCATATTTTGTGACTTTTTTTGCTAAAACCTTTGCCTGACCAACTTCTTGACCATTTTTACCTACTTCACATAATCAACAACCTCATTGAAGGTCTTTAAGACAAAAGTCATATGAACAGATAAAACCTACAAGCCAGTGTTCAGGATCTTTATAAATAACCGATCCTTTTATCTTTGGTACCAAATATATAAGTTGCATAATAGGATAAAACATGAAATTTATCCTTAGAGGCTGCAACAATCGTATTTCCCTACTCAAGGGTAAAACCTTATCCTTCTTGTGATCTTGAAGAGTATGGGGTACATACTTTTCTTAAAATAGGGTATGGAACTAAGCTTATGTCAATTGAGGTAAAGATAGTGACCAATATTCCACATAAGCCCTCCACCACTGGTTTTCATCACCTTGCAATTGGAAGGTAACAGGCTCAACACTATGCTACTCCACAACACTATTTTATGTAATATTTTATAACATTTAATAACGAAATCAAATACTTCCCAGTCTCAAAGCCTAAATAAAGAAGGTTTAATTTTTAGGAATTTAGACAGTATGTCATGTTTAATCTTTATGAAAGGATCTAAAACCTAGCAAGGAAACATTTCAGTCCCCAAGGCTTGACCTATTCTAGGAAAATGGTGGAAGTTGGTTGAACAACGAGAAATTGGTAAGCATGCATAGTAGAGTGGCCTTAGTACTAGCCAACCCACTCAGAAAAGAAACAACATGTTAAATCATCTCAGAAGACATTAGGGGAAGAGCTGTACACCCAACTGGTGCCACCTCCTTATGTTCTACAATATCCTTATTCATAACCTCAATCTCCATTTACTGATCCTATGGTGAGGGAGGTGTCATAGACCTTTAATATGCCTGATTAGCTGCTTCTTGAGCTCCAACCCTGGCGGGTTTTACCCTTCCTCTCCCTCTTTTTCTAGCTCTTACTCACCATTAATTAGTCAGTTTTGCATCTAGAGCTACTGGTATAAGAGCTGCTGCCCTAGTTTCATTAGCTGTAATATTCATAATAAATATGGTCAGATACCAATTTGATTCACTAGATACCAATTTGAATCACGTTATAGCACCAACAAAGAAAAAAAGAGATAAATTTCTAGAGTCCTATAGCCTCTCAAAGAGACGTCTCTGTACTATTCTATAAGACTCTATTGGACCCATTTGGTACAATGAGATAAAAAAACCTAGGGTGTTGATACCAACTTTATTACAACCTAAACCCATTATCAGTGGAACCTACACTAATACTTTGGTTGGAGAACCATTTAGCCCAACTACTTAAACCCAACACTTAGACAAATTTTAATACTAGTTACTTCGTTAAATAATCCAATATCAAATATGAAATTAATTAAACTCTAAATAATCCTCTACAATCTGAAAGTCATTATAGCAAAACCACTACAAATGCCAACAAAAGGTTTAACCCAAATAAACTAAAAATATTTGTGTCTAAAAAAGTGGACGAGAAGCTAAGTAAATGAGTAGCTCACCGTTGAGTCAAAATTTAATCTGCTCTAAAGTCAAAGTCTTAATGCAATTACTAAAAAGTGCTCTGCACCTAAAGAATTATAAGAGCACGTGTTATATCAGTACACAAGAAATATGGTGTATTGGTAGGGTCATCGACCAACCCAAAATAAGAAATATGAACAAGTAATTATAGCTTAGTAAAACAAGCACAACCATGAAGACCTACCATATAACTTTACCTCAAGTATTGACACTTAACCTTGTTCAAAAATACCATAAAATTCAATTAACTATAAGTAAAATAACAACAACTCAAGTCAAGACCATGACTACTAGCAAGAATCCAAGTCAACAAACCATGACTCAACACCAATATGCTAACTATGTCTTAAGTACATAATAGATAAAAAATAATACGATATAGCAATCATTTGTAATTTATCCTGGACCACTCAAGAATTCATCCAACAATAAAAATGTTAATAGTCATAAAGCTCTATTCACTTACGAAACTAGTTATCAAAAGTCAACACATAAACCTAGTTCACTCAATGATCCAACACTATTGATGTGCCATGGTTTCATGACACTTTTGATACTTAAAATAAGGAAATTGTGTAATTACTTAGATATTCTTGTTAGATGTGATGTCCTCTTATGTTTATTTTATAGGAAAATAGAGTTTGGGGACATAAATGAGCAAAGTGGATAAAATAGAGCTGGGAAGGCTATTAACAAGGCATACCTACGAGCCTATAGGTTGACCACATAGGTTGATGAGCCAAAGTTTTGAGAGTTATTGCTGAATTCTGATTTCTATGCCCCCTACCTATGAGGGTGTAGGCACTACCTATGCACCATAGGTTGACCTCGTAGGTAAATGATCTACAGCTTGAAGATTCCTCTGATTTCCATGAGCTTACTTATGCACCGTAGGTATCCTCATGGGTGATGCCAACTAAAGTTTCCCACACTATTTTTAGGATAGGTTTTTTTGATATAACTATAAGTACCCATTAGATGTTTTATTATTAGTTACATACTTTTTACATAGTTTTGAGTTCAGAAATACATTATCTATCTTAGAATTATTGTTCTTGGGTTTTAGTGTTTGAAATTAATTTGAGATTTTGGGTTTTAATTATTCTTCTTTATAAGTTCATTCTTATGCTTTCATCTATGTGTATTCTTACAATTATGGACATCTAGACCTCATAACTAGGATTGTGGGAACCCTGGTGGATTACAAAGCAGAGAAAGTGCAAAGTCATTCTAAATTGGTATTCTTGCATGTATTGGGATTTTCTTTATTTTGTTTGCTTTCTTGATGGTTGCAAATGTTAGGAACTTGCTTATATTCAATACTAACTCAAGAGAGAGGTAGATATTATGAATAAGAAACCACAATAAAATTTGAAGCTACCAACCTTAATCTAATTAATTTGAGACCAAGTGGAGATAGTAAATATGAGATCTAGTACAAGGATTAGTAATGCGACATTCTAAGATTGAGAGTAAATGAGTGAATTCACCTAAACTAAGGTTGATAGATGGTTAGGTGATTCATAACTTATTAGATTTTTTTATGCAAGGCACCAATATAGTTTGATGATCATGATAAGTCTATAGAGTTATGAAGTCAAGGGGAACACAATCCTAATGATCGTCTTATATTAATAATAACTCTAATTGTCCATCTTTGTTATTATTACTCTTGTAATTACAAAAATGCCTTATTTACTTTAGACAATTTCCAATTATATTAGTAAGCTCGAGATAGATTCCTGACCTATTTCTTATGGGATCGACCTCAACCTTGTTGGGTTTTATATTTGAAAAATGACCAATTTATACTTTCTTGGAGGTATAATTTGGGTGAAATCAAATTTTGGCTCCGTTGTTAGGAAATATGATTACGGATTGATTGATTGAGGTATGCCCAATATTTAGAGTTAAGGTAATACCCTAATTCTATTTGACCATGAGCTTGACTGGACCTTACATTAGAATCATAAGATGGAGAGACAAGAACAGTATAAGCATGAAGCCCGACACGAAAGGGTTCATGGTGACCTAGTTGCATTAAATTATCTACCTCTATATGGTATTTATAAAGCTACTAAGAAAACCACTGCCTGATTAATAGCTGAAGAAAATGTGAGGTTAACACTAGCCTGACATGCTAAAGAAAGGTCTAAAAAGTAAGATAAAAAGTTTGTCGAGTAACACTTGATAGAGATAGAGTTAGAAGGAGCAGAGTTCAACCGCCACTTATTTATCAATATTTTCCAGCTTACGAGAACCCAAAAAAAGATCTGGGGTACGTTGAACCAGTGGAGACAGGTGCTATTATTCCTTTAGAATTGTCTAAAGAAATAAAATTTGGCACTACAAGTGCAATGATCCAGTTGCTTAATCTTAAGGGTGTGTTTACTAATCTGCCTACTGATGATGCAAACATGCACATTATGAGCTTTATGGGGATTTGCACTTCGTATAATCTGTCGGGGGTGAGTTAGAAAGCTCTGTAACTTATCTTGTTCCTATTTCTCATATAGATAAAGCAATGTTAGAGTTAGGATAGCTGCCTTGTGGGTTCATTACCACTTGGAATATGTTGAGAATTTAGTTCTTGTACTAGTTTTCCTTTCTTTTAGAATGCTACAGTTTAAAGATGAGATCTATAATTTTAGACAGTTACAATTAGAGGCACTCTACAATATATAGTTGAGGTTTAAGAAGAAGTTGATGCATGTTCCAAATTACAAAATTATGGGGAGGAACTTGCTGGAGATATTCTATAGAGCCTTGAATACTAATACCAAGGCTATTGCTGATGCTATTATCGGTAGAGCTTTCATGAGACTTTGATAAGATTAGGCCAGAGAGATCTTAGACTAGATTACTAAATCCAACAAAGGATGAAATACTCAGGAGAAAGACAGGTCTACCGGTACTTATACTATTGGTGCATCCAGTGAACAGAGAGACCTAGATGATATAATGGCTCAAGAGGTATCATAATTGAGGATTGATCTTAGGTTGCTTACTAAGTAATTTGTAACTATAAAAGTGAAAAAAGTAAATGTTATGGGTGATTGAGGTAAATCTCTTAGGCATGAAGAGTCTAATTCTAAAAAATAGGCAAAGTACATGGATCGAGAGATGGCGAGTTTATGAGCCAAGGGCTAATGGTCTAATCAAGACACTTGGAACTTGAGGAAAAGGAATCAAGGTTAAAACTACTAGAAATATAGGTATAAGCATGGGAGTAAAAAACATGATAGTGATTGGGGAAGAAATGACGATTACAAAGAGAAGAGTGTTCTTTATATTCCACTAGGGAACAATGATGCTAAGTCCAAAAGTTTGAGAATAGAAGCATTGCTTACTAAGCTTGTTAATAGTTTAGAGAGCCAATAGAGTTTTTTAAAGATGATTAAGGTAGATGCATTAGGGTTGAGCCATAAAGTAGAATCATACTACACCACAATTAAGTAGCTTTTGCATTAGTTTGGGCAAATATCTATCGCATTGAATCGACATCAATGGGGCACTCTTTCTAGCAATACTATTTAGAATTTAAAAGATAACAGTCACTGCTAACCATCATTACTAGGAGTGGCAAGGCAACTATTGATTCACCTATGTTGTGGTTGATGATGCACGGAATGATACTATAGATAATGATGCATATGAACCTAAAATTGAAAAGTGGATAAATTATAAGGCATCTCTAAAACCTACAGTTACATAGAAAGAAGCTAAAAATAAAGAAAAAAGTATGGAGGTTGCACCATCAGTTAAGCCTATTCCATAAACCCCTCTGCCTTTTCCCTAAAAATTGAATTAGAAAGCCAAAGAAGGAAAGTATAGAAAGTTTGTCTCTATGCTAAAGGAGTTGACCGTGAATATCCCTCTTCTTGAAGCTCTAGAGAAGATGCCTCACTTTGCAAAATTTATGAGGGATTTAGTGAAAAAGAAGAGACTTATCAGTTATGAGGATGTAAGTGGTTTGCATCATTGTAGTGCAATTACATCTCGATCTATTGTGCAAAAGAAAGGTGATCCTGGAGCTTTCATTATTCCATATACTATTGGGTTATCTAGATTTTCTAGCGCTTTATGTGACTTGGGTATAAATATTAACTTGATGCCGCTGGCAGTGTTCAAGCAATTAGTCTTAAGACCTCCAAAGTCAACAACTATGAGGTTATTGATGGCAGATTGTAGGAAAAAAAGCCCATGGCATATCATTTGATATTTTGGTCACAGCGGACAACTTTATCTTCCTGGCCAATTTTGTTGTCTTGGATATTGAGGTTGATTTTAAGATGCCCATATAGCCATGGTTAGAGAGTTGGTGGATATGGAAAGAGGTGAACTTAAGTTCAAGCTAAATTATAAGGAAGTCACATTTAATATTTGCCAAACTATAAAGCATCCAACTCACATTAGGGTGGTTTTGGTAATAAATAGTCTTGATGACCTTAGAGGCTAACCCAATGGCTACCTTGATAAAGTCTAAGTAATCAAGGTCCCTATGTCGTGTTGTGATGTTAAATTAGGTGTTACTTGGAAGGAAACCAGTGTCTTCTTATTTTTGAATTTGTGATAATATGTGTTATTAATGATTGACTAAAATTTATGCACCTAAGGTGCCACAGGTATGTTTCTAACTCTCTTGCTTTATGGTGGCCTAATGCATTGGGGATGATGCATGCTTATTTAATAGGGTTAGGGATACTTATGGGTCGAGATGTCCTCTTGGAGTTTTGTTGTCGTGTCTCTTTTTCCTGGAGTATGTTATGGTAGTAGAGCTGGCATGTGTAGATGTGATATGTGTTATATGTGTTGTTTAATTAGAAGAAAAATAAGGAACCTAAATGTGATCGAAATGTTGTTTGTGATTTTGTGTGTTTAAAAATTATGATACCTGTAATACCCTGTATTAAACTTAGCTTAGTTTAAATCTTAGTGCTTGTATAAGAAGCTTAAAGACTGAAAATTTAACTAAGTTTTTAGGACTTTGTCTTAGTTTTTTGACTTCTTAGCTTTGAGGATTATTAAGTTGACCTTTTAAACTCTGAGATGATGGTTTTTGAGATAATTCATGGTCAGGGGTGTAAGGAACATGTCTTAGGGAAGTTTTGGAATTTTCAGATAAAGTTTGGGTTGTGTTTGGATTTCGACTCCAACAGCTCAATGCGATTGCATCGCATCGCACGGTGTATAGGGATGGACACATCATTACATTGTGCAAGGCCTCCAAACGGTATTCCAGTTTTGAAATTAATCTCTTGAGGGGTAGTTAGGTCTTTTCCCATTACCCCAAGTCATAAGAACACAAGATTAAACATCGGTTATGGCATTATTTGCCCATTTTCCTTAAATTTTCTCCCAAATAAAACCCTAACCTCCTCCTAAGAACTTAAAAAATCCATTACTTTCTCTTTAAGATAAACAAGAATTTAAGATTCCTAATCTAAGAAGTTCAAGAAAACTTTCAAGATCATCTCCAAGGCTTTCAAAGTCAAGCTTTCTACACCAAGTCAAGCCTATCAAGGTATGTGGGGTTATAAACAAGGGTATCCTTTCACCCTTGTGCCCAAATTACATGATTTGAAGATTCAAGTTAGTTGTTATGAATTGGGGTTCATACCCAAGTTTTTATATTCTTGAAGCATGTGATTATTATGTGATTTAAAGCTTTGAATATATCAGAAGTTGCTTATATTTATGTTTTAACTTATAAGATTTATATTATGCATGAGATTGCACTATCTTGACTTGATATTGTTGAAGTATTTCAAGATTTGTATTGAGCATGAAGTTGTGTTGCAAATTGTCATGAGTTTAAAGCATGAATATTAAGCACTAAGATTAAGTGTTGAGATTTCAAGAAGATCATTCTCTTAAGTTTTCTTTGATAAGTTTATACCAAGATTTAAAGAAAGAAGTGATCTTTTAATCTTAAGCTAAGATATGGAATAAAAATTTATTCATCATAATTTTGAATTAAACAAAAGAGAAGCATAACTAGTTTTCATTATATAAACCCTTCTGCTATTTTAAGGAGGATTTCTAAAGAAAAAGTGTGAGAATATAAGATAAGAGTAGTATTTAGCACTGAGTTGGGTTTGAGTCCAAGGTCACATGCCCTAGAACTACGTTCCACCATATGTTTAAGTACCCATTGTGGGATAAGTATAGTGATCACTTAAGTTAAGGTTCTACTTCGATGGCAAGGGTAGAACAGCTCTCCCCAATGTGGGTAAGATGTTGGACTCCATGATAGCTCACATAGTTTATGTCAATTAAAAGAAACTCCTAAAAGAAAGAGTAAAAGTAAAGCTTTTAGAAACTAAGTGTTATGGTTCACAAGGTTATCTTTATGCTTCATTACTCATGGTTATGATTTTACAACTTTTGTTTTATTCAAGCCCAAGGTGAGTCATTTACACTTAACATGCATTATTCAAAAGTCTATGTGGACATTGAGTTATTGTTTTACTTCTGTATTAAACCTCACATGCTTAATATATTCAAGAAGTACTGATCCACATATATGTCTATGTGCTACATTATTTCATAATGTATGTTCTGGTGCTCAGTTCCAACAACATAATTGACTACGAGCATCTCCACCTATATCCCAACGTTTGGTAAGTCCTCATAGTTTGAGGACCCATTTTATCAGACTTTGATATTTCTAAAGTATTTTAGTCATTTGATTTTAGTTTGAGTTGGGTCAGTTGAGGCTTGTACCAGTGGCTCTCTAGTTAAAATAGAGGCTTGTCCGATTGGTTTATATTTTAGAATTAAAAGTGTTTGTTTTCAAGATTTCCAAGTTTAAGGCTTTCAGTTAAGATATTAATTTAGTTTTAGTTAAGATTTTATTTCTCAAGTTTACTTTGGTAATGAGTTCCAAAGTTGTTAGAAGGCTTAAAGGGTTCGCTTGGGACTACTACAGTCTTGAGCACCATGTGACGTCCAAGGTGTATTTCAATGCGTTATAATCTTGGTATTAGAGCCTTAGATTTTAAAGAGTCCTAGGGAGTCAGAAAAATCATGTTACGTAGATTCTTGATCATGGGTGTGAAGGGTGCCATATTTTATGAGCAAAAGGCTACGAAAAAAGTTAGGAAGCATCAGTTTTTTCATGATTTATCGTGCTTATAGTTGTATCTATTTTCTTTAACTCATGCTTTAATGTGACAGAATATGCCTCTTTGCTGAGCCAATGCACGCAGAAATTGTGACCAACCACCCTTGGCCGCTGACCCTCCGATTGAGAATGTGTCTCATACAAAATTTCAGGCTGCTTTTTAGGTGTTGGCCCAAGCTGTGAATGCCAATGTTTAAGGAAACTAATAGGCACTAGTCCTACTTCATCTAAATAGTAATCTAGTTGTATCCAGGATTCATGATTTCATAAGAATGAATCCACCTGAGTTCTTTGGGTCAAAGGTTGGTGTAGATTCACTACTCTTCATTGATAAGGTAAGAAAAATCACTCAAATTTTGTATGTCACTGAGGAGGAGAGCGTAGTTGATATCCTACAGGTTGAAGGATGTTGCTTATGAAGGGGTTGTTATGGGTATAGCCACTTGGGTCATGGAATCAAAGGGAGTCCGTATACTAAGAAGGGAAATAGGGATGTTCGTCCCCAGACTCAGGTTACTAGTGCACCAACTCCACTAAGTCTCCTAGCTCCTCCTCAGGGCGCTTCATCCAGTACTGGTGATGGTCAGCGCCAGAATCACTTTTATGCTTTACCATCCCAACATGAGATGGAGAGTTCACCAAATATTTTTACTTGTATGCTTCATGTCTTTCACCATGATGTATATGTGTTGTTAGACCTAGGGTTAAATCTCTCTTATGTGACTATATTGTTTGTGGTAAATTTTGGGATACTCGAAAATCTCTCCAAGCCCTTCTTGGTTTCCACCTCAGTGGGTGAGTCAGTTATTGCCAGACGAGTCTATAAGAAGTTTCCTATAACTATCCTACATAAGATCATACTAGCGGACCTAATAGAGTTAGAAATAGTAGATTTCAATGTTATTTTAGGTATGGATTGGCTCTATTCATGCTATGCATTAATAGATTATCGCACCCGTATGGTGAAGTTTTAATGTCCTGATGAGGCATATTTTGAGTGGGAAGGTAGTTCTAAATCTCCCAAGCATCATTTCATATCTTATCTTAAGGCTAGAAAGTTAATATTAAAAGGGTTCATTTATCATTTAGTTCGAGTCAAAGATACTAAGTCTGAAGCTCCAACAGTTCAGTCAGTCCGTGTAGTTAATGAGTTTCCCAAGTTTTTTCTTGAAGATCTGCCAGGGGTACCCCTGATAGAGAAATAGAATTCAGTATTGATCTTCTCCCTGATACTCATCCCATCTCCATACCTTCATATTGTATGGCTCCGGCCAAACTTAAAGAATTAAAAGAGCATTTAAGAAACCTCCTATATAAAGTTTTCATAAGGCCCAGTGTTTCTCCTTGGGGTGCTCCAGTCCTATTCGTTCATAAGAAAGATGGCTCTCTCTGAATGTACATTGACTACCGTGAGTTGAACAAAGTCATAATCAAGAACAAGTATCCTCTTTCTAGGATTGATGACTTATTCGACTAGCTTCAGAGTATAATTTATTTCTCTAAGATAAACATCAGATCCGGCTATTATAAGCTTAGAGTCAGAGATTATGACATTCCAAAGACAACTTTCAGAACTCAATATGGTCACTTTTAATTTCTAGTCATGTCTTTTGGACTAACAAATGCCCTAGCAACCTTCATGGACTTGATAAACAGAGTGTTCAACCAGTACTTGGACATGTTCATCGTAGTCTTCATCGATGATAATCTTGTCTATTCTTGTAGCAAAGATGATCATGTAGACCAACTCAGAATTATATTATAAACTCTTAGAGACCATAAGTTGTTCCCCAAATTTAGTAAGTGTGAGTTTTGGCTAAGGTTAATAGCTTTCCTTAGTCATATCTTTTTCGATGATGGCATTAGAGTTGACCCTCAAAAGAATGAAGCAGTGAGAAACTAGCCCAGACACATCCTTTCGTCAAATATCAGGAGTTTCTTGCATTTGGATGGCTATTACCGACGGTTTGTTAAAGAATTTCCTTTCATTGCATCCCTATGTCTAGATTGACTCAAAAGAAAGTCAAGTTTTAGTGGTCAGATTCTTGTGAGAAGAGTTTTTAGGAGTTGAAGACTCGACTTACTTCAGCCCCAGTTTTGATGCTACCAGATGGTTCAAATGCATTTATTGTTTAATGTTATGCTTTCGGGGTTGGTCTGGGGTGCGTTATGATACAGAGAGGTAAGGTCATAGCCTTTTCCTCTAGACAACTTAAACCTCATGAGAAGAATTATCCTACCCATGATCTTGAGTTAGCTACTATTGTTTTTGCCTTGAAAATTTGGAGGCATTATCTGTATGGGGTGCATATTGATGTGTTCATGGATCACAACAGTTTGCAGTATGTGTTCTCACAGAAATATTTAAATCTCCATCAAAGAAGGTGGTTGGAGTTGTTGAAAAATTATGACATGAGTGTTTTGTATCATGCGGGCAAGGTCAATGTAGTGGTAGATGCCCTTAATAGACTGTCTATGGGTAGTGTTTCTCATGTTGAGAATGATAAGAAGAAGTTAGTGTAGGAAGTTCATCAGTTGGCTAGACTAGGTGTTCGGTTGGTTGATTCTGCTGAAGGTAGTGATTTGGGTTCAAAATAGTTTAGAATCTTCTTTGGTTGCCAAAGTGAAGGAGAAACAAGATAGGGATTCCAGTTTGCTTAAGTTAAAGGAGTCAGTTAGAGATCAGAAAGTAGAGGTTTTCTCCCATAGGGGAGATGGTGTGTTGCGATGCAAAGGTAGGTTATGTAGGCTTATATTAATGGTTTGAGACAATAGATTTTAGCAGAAGCACATGGTGCACATTACTCTATTCATCCAGGAGCCACCAAGATATACTGTGATTTGCAGCAAAATCTATTGATAGAGTGGCATGAAGAGGGATATTGCAAAGTTTGTAGCTAAGTATGCTAATTGTTAATAGGTTAAGGTTAAGCACCAAAGGCCTAGTGGAACTATGCAGGAGTTCAGTATTCGTACATAGAAATGGGAAGAGGTGAACATGGATTTTGTAACAGGGTTGCCCCGTTTGCACCATTTGCATAATTCAATTTGGGTTATTATAGGCAGAATAACCAAATCAACCTATTTCTTGCCAGTTCATACTTCTTATTCAGCCAAAGATTATGCCAAGCTATATATTAGAGAGTTGGTTAGGTTGCATGGAGTCCTATTGTCAATCATTTCAGATAGAGGTACTCAGTTTACCTTTTACTTTTGGAAAGCTTCTCGAAAGGGTCTTGGTACCCAAGTTCACCTCAGTACTTCTTTTTATCCTTAGATAGATGGTCAGGCAGAGAGGGCCATTTAGACCCTAGAGGACATATTGTGGGCATGCGTCATTGATTTCAAAGGTAGTTGGGATGATCACTTGCCGTTGATCGAGTTTGCCTACAATAATAGTTACCACTCTAGTATTCAGATGGCTCCATTTGAGGCCCTCTATGGGAGAAGATATAGATCTCCCATTGGTTGGTTTGAGGTAGGTAAGAATGTATTTATATGACCTGATTCAGTGTTTGATGCGATAGAAAAAGTTCAGCTAATTAGGGAGAGGCTTAAGATAGCCTAAAGCCAATAGAAATCCTATGCAGATGTAAGGAGTAGAGATCTAGATTTTAAAGTTGGTGATCAAGTTTATTTGAAAATCTCTCCCATGAAGGAATTGAGGAGATTTGGCAAGAAGGGGAAACTTAGTCCTCGATATATTGGTCGTTAATAAATCTTGAGTCGTTTTAGAAAGGTGGCATATGAGCTTGAGTTGCCTGCAGATTTTGCATTAGTGCATCCAGTGTTTCATGTATCCTTGTTAAAGAAGTGTATTAGTGATCTAACTGGCGTATTTCCTCTAGAAAGAATGGATGTTTAGGATAGCCTTTCTTATGAAGAAATCCCAGTTGAGATCCTTGATCGTCAGATTCGTAGACTAAGGAACAAAGAAATTACCTTGGTCAAAGTTCTTTGGCGGAATTAGTCCGTTGAGTGAGCCACTTGGGAAGCAGAAGCAGATATTCAAACTAAGTACCCTCATCTCTTCTCCGTAAATTTAGACTCAGCTTAAGGTAACAAGTTTTCCTTAGATTATCTCTTTTCCATTCTCAGTTCCCGCTTTATATAATCATTTTCATGTCATTTCATGCAGTCAAGAATCAGTCATGTAATCATGTCCTCAGTTATGCAAGTTAAGTACATAATCTTAGTTCTTCAGTATTCTCAGCTTAATCAGTCTCATTTGAGGACTATGTTCCCAAGGGGGAGATATTGTAATACCCCGTATTAAACTTAGCTTAGTTCAGCACCTAGTGCTTGCATAAGAGGCTTAAAGCCTAAAAATTTAACGAAGTGTTGAGGACTTAGTCTTATTTTTTGACCTTTTAACTTCGAGGATTTTTAAGTTGACCTTTCGAACTCCAATATGATGGTTTTTGAGATAATTCATGATCAGGGGTGTAAGGAGCATGACTCGGGGAAGTTTTGAAATTTTTCAACGAGGTTTGGGTCGTGTTTGTATTTTGATTCCAGTAGCTCAATGTGATTGCATCGCGTTGCACCTGTATAGCCATGGACATATCATTGCGCCTTGCTAGGCCTCCAAATGGCATTCCAGTCATGGAATTAATCTCTTGAGGGGCAGTTAGGTCTTTTCCCATCACCCAAGTCATAAAAACATAAGATTAAACATCGACGAAGGCATTATTTGCCCATTTTCCTTCAATTTTCTCCCAAATAAAACCATAACATACTCCCAAGAACTTCAAAACTACATTACTTTCTCTTCAAGATAAACAAGTATTTGAGTTAGGGTTCATACCCAAGTTTTTATATCCTTGAAGCATGTGATTATCATGATATTTAAAGCTTTTAGTATATCAAATGTTGCTTATGTTTATATTTTAACTTATAAGATTTATATTGTGCATGAGATTGCACTATCTTGAATTGATATTGTTGATGTATTTCAAGATTTATATTAAACATGAAGTTGTGTTGTGAATTATCATGAGTTTAAAGCATGAATTTTAAGCCCTAAGTTTCAGTGTTGAGATTTCAAGAAGATCATGCTCTTAAGTTTTCTTTGATAAGTTTATACCAAGATTTACAGAAAGAAGTGATCTTTTGATCCTAAGCTAAGATATGGAATCCATATTTGTTCATCATGATTTGAATTCAAGCAAAGAGAAGCATAACTGGATTTCATTATATAAACCCTTATGCTATTTTAAGGTGGATTTCCAAAGAAAAAGTATGAGCATATAAGTAAGATGGGAGTAGTATTTAGCACCGAGTTGGAGTCCAAGGTCACATGCACCAGAACTATGTACCATCGTACATTTAAGTACCCATAGTGGGCTAAGTATAGCGATCACTTAACATGGGTAAGACATTGGACTCCATGATAGCACACATGTTTTATGTCGGTTAAAAGAACCTTCCAAAAGAAAGAGTAAAGGCAAAGCTTTTAGAAACTAAGTTTTATGGCTCATAAAGTTATCTTTATTCTTTATTACTCATGGTTATGATTTTACAGCTTTTGTTTTATTCAAGCCCAAGGTGAGTCATTTACACTTAGCTTGCATTATTTGAATGTGTATGTGCACATTGAGTTATTGTTTTACTTATGCATTCATCCCCACATTCTCAGTATATTTCAGAAGTATTGATCCACATATATGTCTATGTGCTACATTATTTCATAATGTAGGTTCTGATGCTCAGTTCCAGCAGCATGATTGACTATAAGCATCTCCACCTATATCCCAATGCTTGGAGAGTCCTCATAGTTAGAGGACCTATTTTATCAGACTTTGATATTGATGAAGTATTCTAGTCATTTGATTTCAGGCTGAGTTGGGTCAGCTGGGGCTTGTCCCAGTGCCTCTCTATTTAGAAGTAGAGGCTTGTTCGACTGGTTTTTATTTTAGAATTAAAAGTGTTTTTTTTCAAGATTTCCAAGTTTAAGAATTTCAGTTAAGATATTAATTCAGTTTTAGTTAAGATTTTGTATGTCAAGTTTAATTTTTCTATGAGTTCCAAATTTGTTTGAAGGCTTAAAAGGTTAGCTTGGGACTACTTGTAGTCTTGAGCAACGTGTGACGTCCAAGGTGTATTTCTGGGGCGTTACAATACCACTCCTAACATTTTTGTGAACTGTGTATTGTGAATAGATGTGTGACTATATTTGAATCTTGTTATGGCATAAGTATTAGGGATAGAATAATCATATCTTAGCATTGCATGAACTAGATAGGTAGTAGTTAATAATGTACCATTGTACCATATGTGTGTGAGGAATTTATCTAGTTCAATTTGTGCATTTAATCTAGAACTTGCCTAATTAGTCTTACCTAGGTTTTAGGATAGTTGGTGAGATGATCATGGGTCATGTTTTAATAAGTCCACTCTTAACCTAAATGACCAACCAAATAAAAATAAGTATCCCTTTATCCCTAATTGAGCCTAAATTGACCTATTTTATTATTTTAACCTTTCATCTTCCTATTAAATTACAATGAACCTATTTTGGCCCTGGTCCCAGCATAGACATTTTGTACCTCAACTCAGGTAACATTGCATAAGTTGAGGGTGTCTATCATAGAGGTGCGTAGTTGAAAATAGGTATGAAGAAGGGTGTTGAATAAAAGAAAAGAAAGTAGGGTTGGGTGTGGTATAAAAGTGTGAAAAAAGAAAGAAAAAAATAAAAAGTAATATATATGAATGAATAAATGCAAAGAATGAAGAAAACCACACCCAATTTGAATTAGCAATAAAGGAGTAAAATGGAGAATAAAAGAATCATGGCTAAGTAATGGAGCCAATAATGTAAGTATAGTATAAAGAGGGCGAGTCACTATTTTCCATATATATCATACCTGCCCCCAAGCCTACATTACAAGCCTAGAAGTTCTATAGTGATCCTAGTCCAATAGTTCAAAAAACAAAGGTATAGAAAAGAAAGACAAACCTAAGGTATATTATGCATATTGTTCGAACTTCATTGAGAGCGTGAGGGTTTTGATATAGTCCCTACATTGACATGCATTTTACACTACGAGAGTTGGGACTTCATTACTGTGAGGGTACATGGGTTGTATTTTTAACTGCTTATATATTCGGGCAATGTCAATTGCATATATGCTTGGTTGTTTGTTACTAATGTAATACCATCACTTGATTCCTTTATGTCAAATTGTTGTTCTACAAGAATCCACACAGTGGTTTTGAAAGTTGTGAATAAGAGCGGATAAGAAATTTAAGCTAAAATGATTAAATATCATAGGTACCTTCGCTTTTTTTAGTTAAGCATCATGTTTATCTATAGTGTGTTAGTTGCCTGAGGACATGCAAATGTTCTAAGTTGAGGGTATTGATGTTCCTAGTTTCATGGAACTTTTGATGCTTAAAAGAAGGAAATTGTGCAAGTACTTAGGCATTCTTGTTAGATGTGATGTGTTTTTATGTTTATTTTGCAGAAAAACAGAGTTTGAGGCCAAGAATGAGTAAAAGGGATAAAATGGAGTTGAGAAGGCTACCTACAAGCCCTACCTACAGGCCATAGGTAGTACCCACGAGCTCATAGGTTGGACACATAGGCTGATGAGCCAAAGTTTTGAGAGTTGTTGCTAAAGTTTGATTCCTATACCTCCTACCTACGAGGCATAGGTACTATGTACGGACTGTAGGTTGTCCTCATAGGTAGGTTATCTATAGTTTAAGGATTTCTCTGATTTCAACGAGCCTACTTACACGTCGTAGGTAGCCTCATCAGTTGGTGCCGACTTAAATTTCCTACATTGTTTAGGATAGATTTTCTGATGTAACTATAAATACCCATTGGATGGTTTATTATCAATTACACACTTTATACACTTTTTACACAGCTTTGAGATCTGATATACATTATTGTTCTTGAAATTATTGTTCTTGGTTTTTAGGGCCTGATATTCATTTGAGATTTTGGGTTTTCATTATTATTCTTTTTAAGTTCATTCTTATGCTTTTATTTATAGAACCTATGCATGTTCTTACAATTATGAGAAACTAAACCCCATAACCAGGGTTGTGGGAACCCTGATAGATTAATAAAGCAGAGGAAGTACAAAGTCATTATAAATTGGTGTTCTTGAATGTATTGGGATTTCTTTCATTCTAATTTCTTTTTTGATGGTTGCAAACATTAGGAACTCACCTGTACTCGATACTAACTTCATTGAGAGTTAGATATTAGGAAAAAGAAATCACAACAGTAATTTGAAGCTACCAAATTTCATCTTATTAACTTGAGATCGAGGAGATAGTTAATATGAGATCCAGAATAAGGGATAGTAATGCAACACTCTGAGACCGAGAGGAGATTTGTGAAATTCACCCAAATCAAGGTTGAGATATGGTTAGGTGATAGATAACTTATTAGATTTTTCATGTAAGACACTGAGATAGTCTGATGAGCATGATAAGTCTATGGAGTTATGAAGTTAGGGGGAACACAATCCTAGTGGTTGTCTCATATTGATAACAACCCTAATTGCCCAACATTATTACTGTTACTCTTGCAATTACAAAAACTGCCCATTTACTTTCTGTAATTTCCAATTATATCAGCAAGCTCGAGATAGATTTCCAACCTATTCCTCATGGCATGGACCCCAACCTTGTTGTATTCTATATTTGAAAAGCGACATCATTATACTTTCTTGGAGGTATAATTTGGGTGACATCAACTTTCCAATAATTGTACAAATATGCTAATGTCTTATGGTTACCCACGAGCCATGACCTATAGGGGATGTGCTCTAGTCCATGTACCAAAATCCCAGACATCTAGTTCCTACCAAACTTATACTAAACAATTCCATGGAGATTTCTAAATACCGATACATCCCATAAAAATCAATAAATATCACAACAATAACAACTACAATAAAAACAATAATAATGCTTGTAAAACCTACAAGCATTTAACATAATTTCATTGCATATGATTAACACTTAGGATATCAACATGCCAATAAATTTTATTGAACATCTATTGTAACAAGTTTACGAAGAAATAATTAAAATACACACATAAATCAATTTGAGTTTCAAGTACATTAAACTATCACCTACCTTAATCCGAGATTGCGACACTCTATTGAACTTGAGACTGGACTTCCCAGGCAATTTTTGCTTTGTTATTGTCTAAAAAAATAATGTGATCATAATTCAGATAATGACCTAGTATATTTGAGGATTACAACCTAATCCCATAACCCCAAGGTCAAATTCATGATTGTTCCTCTCATTATAATGTTTTCCTCATCATTCAACCTTAATTCTACCAATGTCATGAATTTAATGGTGAATTTTAAGTATTCAATAGTAATTTTACTATTTTAAACCAAAACCCAAAGATTTTCTACACAATTTACCCACTTCCACCAGAAAAATCATCTAGATCAAGTTAAATCTTTTACAAAACCCCAAAACTAGTGATTCTATGGATTCATAATCTAAAACTAGTTAATAGATGGGATTAACTTACCTTTGTGAAGAAAACCAATGAGATTTAGGTGGATATCTCCAAAAATTATCTCTCTAGACCTTAGATAAATGTGGAATGATAATAACATTTGTAGGGTATTTTTTGCATTAATTAGTACACATCCCGCTATATTAGCCCTATATCTCTAAAACAACCTCACTATAGTGGGTCTGCTAACTATGGTAGGATTGACCAAAGCTGGCTCCCAATATAGTAGGAAAATTCCCATTGTAGTGGCATAGTGGTAGCAATTTCCACCCACTATTGTGGGGCAGGTGACATAGAAACTTAATATTTCTCCAAGTTTTACCATTTTCTTAACACACCCTCAAATTTTGACATCCTAAACCATCCCTTTACATTAAATTCAATATGAGGAGTTTTATTCACAAGAATTTACTTCCAATAGATCATACACACTCCTTATCAAATTTGGTATACTAAAATCAACTCAAAATATCTAAACTTTAGCTAATCCATTCTCAAATTAGCCTAGACCATACCATATTTGAATTTTACCTAGGACTAGCCTAAACTAAAATTTCTAACTATCAATCAAGGGAAAACCTTAAACCTAATTTTTGCATACTAGATTTACCCATAATAATGGAAAGGGTTATTACATTTACCCCCATTTCCATGTTCATCAAAACCAAACTATTTCAACCTGTGTCCTATGTGACCATACCCAAGACAACCTTCCTTTCCAAGATGGCACTCACTTTGATGGTTCGTATGATATTTAGGACATGCTGGAAAAGTGTGGCTGCTTTAACACTGCCCTGAGACTTAGAGCTTGATGCTCTATTATTTTATCATTATGAGGCCAAGGGGATTGTGCACTACCTAAAGATAGTGTAGGAGTTAAAGACCTCTGCTAAACATGAGAATGATTACCACCACTTGACCTCTACTGAGAGTAGTCAAAATTATATGTTGTAGCTCTCTTAGTCTTTTTTTTCCTTTATCTTCTCTTCATCAATTTGATGAGCATAGATCATAAGCTTAGGGATGTTCATATTGCCAACAAGCATAGTGTTCTTGTACTCATTGACCACAGACTTAGAAATACCTGGCACAAACTTATTCATTAAGCCCTTGACTCTACAACCATATCTAGAGCATACCTAAATAGCTGGGTAAACTTTAGAGATTATTCCTTCATAGTCATGTTACCCTACTTCAAATTAATGAATTTTTAAACCTTAGCTTCCCTCAACTCATGGGGAAATAACCTGTCTATAAAAATAACCACAAACTCATCTTAATTAGTATCAACAGATCTACTCTTTTTCCATTGCTTGAACCAAGTCTGAGCCATTCTTTTAAACTGATAGTCAGCTAATTTTGCACTTTAAACTGGAGTAATGCCCATGATTCGAGTGATCTTCTAAACCTTAACAATGAAATCTTATGTATCTTTATCCACCTTTGAATAATGAAACCTTGGAGGATTCCTCTAAGTGAAGTCTCAAACTCTTATAGCAGTTGCATTTTCATTGGGATTTAGTAGGTTCAATATCTTGCTGATTTTCCAAGTTAGTCATGGCTTGAGCAAGGACTTGAAAAATCATCCCTAAATTTGGAGTTAGTAACTTATTTATTTGAGGGGTTTGATGGAGTTGATGGGGATTATTGATTACCATTTCTGTCGTTCCTTGAAAAATGTAAAACATGAATTAGAAAGATATTAAATAGAGTTCAAACTCTATCGCACAATATGAACTTTAGAAAAGTGATACTTTCCTAAAACATTTTGTAGCCTCTTCCTCATAAGTGCGGTGTGCTTCACACCCATTAATGAGACTCTACTTAATGCGACTTTATACACACTAGGACACCTTAAAACTAATGCTTCGATACCAAGTTTTTCATGCCCCAATACTATACTCTAGATGTAACATGGTGCTTAGAGCCATAAGTGACCCCAAAATAACCCATGGTGGCATGACACTAATAATACTTTATGTTGCCCAAATTATGCCTCAAAAAGTATAAAATGGTCATTTATAAAATATAAAACTCAACTAGATTGGGTTGATCCCATGAGTAATAGGTTGAACTATCTATCAAGTATTTGTCTAAGTAATCTATAAATAATCTCTAGTAAAAAGGGTTTTTTTATAAATTTGAGTTTCAATAATAACAATTGTTGATTTCATTGTATTTGTAATTAAGATAAGAGAGGCACTAGGACTATGATCCCCAATAACTTCATAACTCCATAGGTTCTTCGTACTTAGTGATGTCTCGTGGTGCTTGGTATGCAAAATCGTAGGTTATGTTCATGTAAACTGCTTTATACACTTGTTTAATCAAGTATCCTCAAGTAAGTTTTCTCATTCTCTTGAGTTTTCCATAACTAACCCCTATTTTAAATCCCAACAAAAGCTTTCCCATATTATTGGCCCAGGATAGTCATTAAAGGTTGATAGCTCCAACACTTTGTTGGTTATTCTTTTTTCCCATCCGTTACCCCAAATTTCATCATAAGGAACGATAAGGCAAATTCTAGTGTCTGCAGCCACTAAAAATCTATCAAACTAAAGAGAAAAAACAATACACTTCATTTGAGAATCACTTAGTACTATTGAAATTAATTTGTTAATCCATCATGGTTTCCACAATCCTAATTATGGTGATCAGCCACTCATAATCACAAGCACATAAGAATAATTTGATAAGAAAGCATAATTATGAACTATCGAGGATAAGATAAAAAACCATGCGTATCAATTACGAATAAAAAACCTAAACATTGATTATATAATTTCCAGAACAAGAATATTCCTTGAAATTATAATAGTATGTAAAAGAACGTAATTGTTTCAAAAACCTCATTAAGAGTATTTACATACTAAATAAAAAACTATCCTAAATACATAGGTATTTGCTTAGTCGGTACCTCAGACGAAGGAAGGTATAATTGTGGTAACATACCACAATTGTCCTTAGTACTCGTAGGTTTTCTCATTACTTTGTCACTTTTCAGATCTTGGTTGGTACAATACTCAGTACGAGCTCTGTCTATTATATTATGATCATGTTATCCTATTATAGCATCTACCTTTGATTACTTACTTTGTAGAACACTTCTCTTGTGATCTTTAATATGATATCATGGTATCTTCCTATGATTATAAGATCCTCTCATCAGATCCTCTTTACACTTGACATCAACATCTTTTAGTTTTAGACTCTCTTCCCATGATCCATCGTATGATAATAAAATATTGGTAAGATCATGAGAAGCTTTTTTCTTATTAACAATTGAATATCAACCTCAGTTTCAACTCACGACATCCATGGTACAATTTTAGTCAGATCCTGTGATCGTGGAATGCCTTTGTCTGATGCCTGTAAGTCGAAAAATTTGCATTCTTCTTATTTGAGCCTATTTGACCTAAAAATACCATAAAACCACCTTGTATCCACATTGAAATTCCTTGTAGTTTAAAATATACTTAGTTTTAAGTGTCAAAAGTGCAGTAAGTTCATGACAAATCAATACCATCAACTTAGAATGTTTGTATGTCCTCAAGCAAACAAAATAAAAGTAAACTAAACACGATTTTTAACCAAGAGAAGTTCAAGAGTATTACGATGGTAATATTTTTAATAATATCTTAGGCATGCATTAACCAAAAATACAAGTTCTACAACCTTCAATATTATAAAATCCAACAATCATTATGTGTGCATAAACCACTCACTGTAACATAAATAGGATCAAGCAATGACATCATATTCTCAACAGAAAAGCTAGCATGTAAGCCAATGACACTAGAGAACAAGCAATAAACTAAAATCTATCCCCTTACATTATCACATCAATAAAGTCCCTAAAAATCAAAATATGCAATTAATATCAAGACAGGAACTGAAACTAAGCACTCACTATCACAAAGAAGTTAGACAGTGTATGTTTGATACCATAAGCTTGCCCTTATTTTCTAAACCATAGTTGTTTGAAGAGTAAGACTAGGATTACTATAGTAATTTTATGAGCTTTTGATGTATATTTGGGGATGGGTATGGTACATATGGATATAGTGATTAAACCCTTGTTGGCACTACACTACTTTTGGATCCTCTTTTTCTACTTTCTTTACTTTACTCTTCTTTAAACTTTTTTAGACCTCTGGTGTGGTTTTCTTTTCACAACTTTATTTTTTTTCTTTTTGTCGTTTTTTTGTCTTTTTCACTTTTCTTTTCCATTTTTGTTTCACACAATACCACACCAAAATTCTTATTCATTTTACTAACTTTTTTACATATTCAATCTTTTTACGCACCCTATGGTAGCCACCCTCAATTTTGGTGATTTGCCTGAGTTGAGGTGCACAATGTCCAAGGAGGGACCAAGTCCAAAGCAGGTTCATTGTAAATGATTGGGAAGGTAAATAGGATAGTTCAAAAAAATGTCAAATCAGGCTCGATTTGAGGTCAAGGGATATTACATTTATTTGGTAGGCTTTTAGGCTTATAGTGGATTATTCAAGAATGACCTATGAACCTTTCCTAACCTCTTACCCAACAACTTTGGTGAGACTAATAGGGTAAGTTCTATATTGCACACACACTCTAACTAGGTAAATCCTTACACATACTTGGATAAGGGCTACATACTTAGTCACTACTTATCTGTTTTTATGCAATTTAGGCTACGATTATCACATTCAGAATCCTAGTGGGAAAGTGAGATCCAAATTAGTCAAAGTTTAGGATAGCCATACAAAATTGCAAAACTATCATTAAAAACTTTTGGAGGGGTATAATTTAAACAAAAAATGCATTAAAATCATTTACATGCTTATATTTATTCAGACTGTGCCATGTTCTTATAATTCTCTCTTGTTTTCATGCTCATATATTATTCAGACTGCACCAAGTCCTCTGATTTTTCTCTTGATTACACAACCAACACAGAAATAATACAAGAGTACAAAATTAAAACCCAAAACATGTCAGTTCTACCTAGATAACACATTCAAGGTAAAAAAAATAAGACAATATAAACCCTCAGGTGTGGTACACCCTCACCCCAATTTAGAAACTGTGCAATGTTCCTATTTGTACAAAAGTATAAAAAGAGTAAACCTAGGTTAAGAACATACTTATGGCATACTAGATGCTTATAGTCGACTCATCAATGGGGGTCACAAATGGGACCTTGTATGCGCTCCATCTCAAATGGAATCATCTATGGACTTGGCACTTAATTATGTCACCAGGGGGACAATCTTTGTGCCCCCACCACTACCAATCATATAATAATTAGAAACAATGGTGACACTAGTATGTGGGACCTTAATTAGCTCTGAAACATATACCTCAGAGGTCCTTTCAGTATCAGAATTTAATATCATCGTGTCACCCTGATATTTTTTCATTTTTTCTTTATACTCTTCTTTTTCTCACCCTTATCTATCCTTTTTCTTTTCTTATGTCATTGCAAAGCATCCTCTATCTCTTTTACCACCTCATCTATTTTTGTGCCTTTTCCCCCACCTACCAAGGTATAAGTATAGAAATCTAGAACCAATGTATCCACATCTATCATAAAGTCCTCAAAGGACAGAATTGGTAGAGGTAGCATAACCTATAATTGTCACTCTATCAGCTCCTTCACCATTTTTTCAACTCGAACATCTTTTTTGAAACCATTCATAAATCAAGAACCTAAAAATTCTCTAACTTAGCCATCACCTAGCTCTCAAACATGTCAATACTGATCTTCATATCCCATATAGCTACCTTAATCTCATCCTCCATGTAGGGCTTTACCCCTACCTTTAACTTCTTGATCCTTGCATCATGATAAAGCATGATTTGTTATGATATTTTCTATAAGAACTATAAGTATCTGTGTATATCTTATAAGAACAGACTAAAGTGTACTTAAATATGCTATATAGGATGAGGTGTCGAAGAAGAACTAGCACTGACTTTAAAAGCCAAAATATCTGTAGCTTAGGTAGGCCTCTCTACTGCCTGTGAAGGCACATCTAGCAAGCTACTATGGGCTTAAGACATAAGGTTCAAGTTATCCTTGATTAGTGCAATATCTACATTCTTAGTTGGCTGAGTAAACCTCTTAGCTATAGGAAAAAAGGCTCTTGAGAATTCTACAATAACATAAAAACTAATCATAGAAAGGGAAAAGTAGCGTTAGATAGTAACACCCTTTTCTAAACACATCCACAATGCATATTTGACTTTAAATCAACCATAAGTCTTCTGTTATTCCTGCTTTATTGATACTGAGTATGTTGTCATTTTTGATTGGTTAAGTTCGATGCTTGACAATCGACCACCAAGTGTTGGCAATAAAGTTTAGTGTAGTGTTATAAAAAAGTTAAACCATTGATCCAATATAATTTCTCCTTATATTCTACAACATATTCCTCCAAAAACTTGTAATGCATTAACTTATCTTCAGTACTCAGATTCTTAATCAAGTTTTAGTTCATTAACTTATCTTCAGTACTCCGATTCTTGATCATTTTTCAGTTCTATCATCTGATAATCATATTTTGGCATCTTTGCTATTGTATCAAAGTTAGTACCAAAAAATTTTGTACAATAGGCTTTACTAAAATATCATTCTCCTTACCTCGTACTTCCACTATGTCAATCAGGACTACTTTCTTATGTCAAATTGGAAGAAGTCATATTTTTGGTAGTCACTATATAATTAGAATAAAACTCCCTCACTATCTCAGGACAATAGTTGGAAAGTAGTCTAGCCATTTACCACAACTGAAACTTCTCAACAATCTATATCAATTCTTGAACATTCACTAGTGACATAGGTAGTATGCGAGGTTCTTCCTTGGATACATTGATTTTGGTTCCCTTTGTTGCATAGGCTATCCCCATCAGTGTAGTAGTCCCAAGAGTTTAGCACACTTCATCACCTTAGGTCTACCCCCTTGGAGGTTGATTTACAACACTATATTTGATAGAAAATTTTGAATTATTAATTTTGACCCATCTACGGTCTCTTTTATCTTATAGGAACTCTCCTCACTAGTAATTACATGTTCATCCCTATTAGGGTTTGATCTTTGACCTCTCTTTTTAGATTGGGAATGTTCAATACGAGTGGCTGCAGGCACTATTGCTATGGATGCTGCCGCGTTATCCTTAGCAACAACTTGTGCACTAGTGATTCGAGGTGAGTGTTGTTCTTCACTTTAAAATTTAGATTATTCAACTTCTAAACTACTAAAATCTACTAATTAACTCTTTGAGGTTAGCTATTTGCTTGTGAAGTGGCTCATCTCGCTTTTTGTTTGTTGTTTGAGAAGCCTTATATAACACCCCATATTTTGCATGTTCTAGTTCTATTCGTAAGGAACTTTGTATAACCTCGTGGATAGGTAATGGACGAGATTTTTTATGTGAGTATTGATGGCGTAGATGGAATTCAAGATGCTCGTACATTTTAATGTGACATGGCCAAGTTAACATTGATAAAACTATTTAAACTTGGGATCGTAAGATGGTACTTGAATCTAAAGTTTAAAGTGACCAAGTATATATAAGTTTTAAGTTAGATTAAAGAGATTAAGGGCTAAAAATGGATTAATTGTTTGAGGTGGTTGCTTGACTTAATTAAGCTAGTAGGTGAGTAACCTACTTGAGTTACATGAGCTAAGTTAATGGACCAAGCCCATGGGATCAGATTTGGACCTTTGTTAGTAGACTCATTTGGGCCTAAATTAAGTAAAAGAGGGAAGGAAAGAGAGATATGGACCAACACTCAAATCTGCAAAGGCCCAATTTAATTAAGCCGAACTAAGAAATTAAGTAGGTAGGTGCATCACCTAATTTGACCTTTTGAGAAGCTTGAACTCCTTAAGTAGGTGAATCATCTACTTAGACCAGTTAGACCAATTTTTAGGTCTAAAATGCAGCAAAATAGGTGGCCAAAATAAGGCCTTTATAAAGCCAAGTTGCTGGTCATTTTTCTTCATTTCTAAGTCACAAAAAGTATTATATTTCACAAATTCATTCCACTCTCTCTAAAACAACAAGGAGAAACCCTATTTTTCTTTCTAGGGTTCTTGAAGAAACCCCAATCTTTTCAAGGCAAGGTAAGTGAAAAAACTTAAGGCTTAGCTTAGTTACCTCATGGAAGATTAGGAAAACATGCTTAAGTGCTTAATTTAATACATGGTAGAATATAGAACAAGCTGCCTCCTCACTTTTCTTTGTTATTAAGAGACTTTTCTTTTCTTCTTTGGTTTAAAGTGTGAAGTAAAGTTCAAGTTAAAAGGATAAATTATAGAAAATTAAGGTAAGGTGATTGCTCCATTTCATCCTCCTTATATATGAATTTGGGAAGAATTATGGATGTGTTGCTATTGAGAACTTAACGGATGATGAGTTCAATATTTGGTTGTTGTGACAAAGGTAAATTTGGGGAAGTTTTGTGGACTATTTTATATGGGTATATTGGGGGATGCCAAGTTGATGTTAGGGAAAGGTGTAATTTTTTTTTGAAATATAGAAGAAGGGTGGGGTGGTACACCCCAAGTTAATTGTTGTATACATTTATTGCCCATTCTGTTTTATGTATCATTTGGAGGGTGTAATGAAGTCAAAGTTGTTTTGGAGGATCATGTAAGATTTTGGATGGTATGTGAATGTAATTGGAGGATAAAAGGGTTAAAATAACACCCTTGATTTATAAATTAAGAGCTTATTGCCCGGCTACTATTTTGGTAAAGTTAATAGCCCAAATGTGTTGGTTAGTTGCTATTATTAGTTTTTCATATATTTTATTATAGATAAGTTATCTAAATGGAGGGAAGTCAAGTTGGGTTAGTTTTGGAATAATACAACCAGGTATGTAAGGCGTACTCTATTTTGCACTCTTTAGCATGAAATCGGACACTTGTCCCATCAAGTAAGCTTCCAAATTCATCCTACAGCAAGTGATACATAATAGCAGCGTATGATATCCCATGTAGACAATGACCTTGTTCCCACTTTTTAACATGTTAAAATACCTCAATACATGCTTATTATTAATCTTGCATGTCTATTTTCATTAGGAAAATTTAAGAGTTCTCCGTTTAGTCAAATAAGACCTATGTGTTATTTCTAGTTCCTAAAAACTTCATTTGAGTGCCAACAACTCCCTACCTTATAGTGTTGCATTTAGTGCCCAGTTACACATCTTTTATTGGTAGATTACAGTGCCAAAATACCATAACGTTATGACTACCAAAGTAACAATATTAAAGGCTAAATAAACTAAGTAACACAATCTAAATTAAATGGGTGGTAGCTCAGGGGTGTAGGCTTAGCATGGGCCAATCCCAATACCTTTATTATATGGGTGGTATCTTAGGGGTGTAAGCCTAGCATGGATTGATCCTAATATTTATGTATGGGTGGCAGCTCAAGGGCGTAAGCCACGTATGGGCCGATCCCGATTTGTCTATTTTCCACTGATTAGCTGGTCATTTATATCATATGGCTTATAAAGATTATGAAGTATGAAGGTTAAAAATAAAGAAAAGAATGTAATTTACCTAGTCCCACAAGTATATATAAAGGTGGTCTACTAGCACTACTTATACTTTTGTATCTAATTTCTATTGAGCTCTTGTATCATGTGTTGTTACCTTTAGCCTTGCATATTCAGTACATATTTTGGTACTGACATCCCTCACTGGGGCCTGTATTTCATGTTGCAGTCATAGGTACTTTAACTAATATACCTCACTTGTAGGAGCACGAGATATCTAATGACTATTGGTGAGCTCCAATTTGGTTCTGGGCTTTTCAAGTCTGTTTTATATATTTTGGTATTGTACAGTAGTTAATACTAAGGCGAGGCTTTGACCCGACCTTAACTAAGTTTCTATGTATTTTTAGAGACTTTGTAGACTAATGTGAAATTAAGCATGGTAGTGTCTTGCCTCTTAGATGTGGTGGCCCCAACTGCCAATTCTTATATTTATAATTTTGTGCTTGCCCACCTTATTATTCTCATCGATGCATTTTATCATATTTGGAAAAACTTTTGGTTGTCATACTATGCCTGAAATGTACAGAGTTATAGGTTGGTTCTCACAGGCCTTACTTCTATGCGTGCCTGTCCGCCCATAAGGGGATTTGAGGCATGGCAAAAATGGTATCAGAGCAGGTTGTCCTAGGGAGTCTACAAAGCCATGTCTATGTAGAGTCTTTCTTATAGGTGTGTCATGCACCATATCTATAAACAGGAGGCTACAGGACATTTAAGGGTTGTCTTTTTTTCTTCATATCTTAGACCGTGCATTAGAGCCCAAGTCATAGGTAGAGTCATATTTAACCATTAAACCTATTTGTTTTTTTCTCATTATAGTAAAGATGCTGGTTACAAGAAGGAGTAAGAATAATGGCAAATAAGTAGATTTGGCAACTGGAGAAGGGACCAGCAAGTCACCACCTAGACAAGCTAATCAAAGTGAGGCTCAAGCTGAGTTTATATCACAAACTTCTTTTACTACTCCATCTCTAGAAGTGCTAAGAAAGAGAAGAACTGCATCATCAGAACCACCTATTAATGATACTGAGAAAGATCTAAGGAATGTAGTGCAATTATTGGCTCATATAGTTTTTGTACAAGTTCAAGGAAAAGCCATTCCAACCACAAGTTCTAGTGGTGCAGATAGGGCAGATAGCCTACGGACGTAAGGTTTTCGTAAGTTGGATCCTCCCACATTCATCGGATTAGATCTTAATAAAGAACCATATGAATTTATTGATCAAATCTAACGGGCTCTAGATGTCATGCATATATCAGGTAAAGAGATAGTTGAGTTAGTATCATATAATTCAAAGGGAAGGCTATATTTTGGTATGAAGACTGGAAACGATCTAGGGGTATCGATGCATCTTCATCTACTTGGAAAGAGTTCAAAGAGGAATTTATTTATCATTACCTTTCATTTGAGATTCAAGAGGCTCATGCGGATTAGTTCTTGAATCTTTACCAAGGGAGTATGAGTGTGAGAGAATACAACCTCTGATTTAACTCTTTGTCTAGGTATGGTCCTAATGTAGTACCTACTATGGATGATAGAGTTCATCGATATGTGGATAGATTGGATCTATATCTGGTTAGATATTGTACTATTGCTGCCTTAAACAAAGACATGGATATAGCAAGGATACAAGCTTTTGCACAAAAAATAAAGAATTAGAGGAAAAGAAGAAGAACTAAAGATTTGGAAAGAGGTATTCCAAGTAGACTAGATCTACGGGGAAGTTTATAGCATCCCAAGGAGATTTTTGGCTTCAATTTTCTAATAGAACGTCTAGGTCATTATCTTCTTATTTTGCAGCTAGTTCTCCACCACGATTTCAAGGGTCCAAGGGAAATCAACTTGGGGAAAAAAGTGAGAGTCAGAGTTCATGAGCAATGGGGTATCAGAGCAAGGGAGTATGGGCCAATAAAGGGTTCCTAGGTAGTCATGTAAATAATGTGGAAAGCTTCATTTGGGTACATGTCGGTTTGAGACAAATGCTTGCTTTTGGTATGGTACGCTGGGGCTTATGATGAGAGAATGCCCTCAAGAGGCATGGGTGGTATGGAACAACCTACTGGATTAGAAGTTGCATCATCATCATTAGTTCCTTCTATAGGTATGGGTGTATAGCCTGTAGGTCATGGTATAGGTTCTAAAGGAGTAACTAGCTCTAGTGGAGTTAAGAATCATGCATATGCTCCAGCGGATCGATAAAAAGTAGAGGCTTCTCCAGATATGGTTATAGGCAAATTGTCCATCTTTTCACATAATGTATATGAATTAATTGATTCGGGTTCCACATTATCATATGTCACTCCATTGGTTGCTGGAAAGTTCAGAAGAATACTAGAATTGCTAGTTAAGCCATTTGAAGTATCTACGCCAAATGGTGAATCTATTATAGCTACGAGAGTGTGTCAAAATTGTATAATAACTATTTTTGGTTGTAATACAATAGCTAATATTGTTGAGTTAGAGATGGTAAATTTTAATGTTATAATGGGCATGGATTGGTAGGCTTCTTGTTATGCCACAGTAGATTGCTGAACTAAAAGGGTGTATTTCTATTTTCCAAGAGAGGCAGTTCTTGAATGAAGGGGTAATATTGGTGCGCCAAGAGGTAAATTTATTTCTTATTTTAAGGAAAAAGAGATGATTTCCAAAGGTTACATAATCATCTAGTTAGAGTGAAGGATACAGATGTGGAGTCACCAACTCTTCAAACTATTCCGGTGGTAAATTAATTTCCCGATGTATTTCCTGAAGATCTTCCAGGTTTGCCTCCAGAAAGAGAAGTAGAGTTTGGTATTGATGTGATTCCAGGTGCTCGACAAATCTTAATTCCTCCATATAGAATATCTTTAATAGAATTGTGAGAGCTGAAAGAACAATTAAGACTGTGTATTGACTATTGGCAACTAAATAAGGTGACTGTTGAGAATAAATATCCTCTTCTGAGAATTAATGACTTATTTGATCAGTTGTAAGGCACCAAGTGTTTTTCAAAGACTGATTTGAGGTCATGTTACCACCAAAAGAGGGTCAAAGAGAAGGACATACCCAAGATAACATTTCGAACACGGTGTGGTCATTATGAGTTTCTAGTCATGTACTTTGTGCTAACTAATACACCTATAACTTTTATGGATTTGATGCCTCACCAATACATTTCTTTCAAATACTGATACATTTTAGTTGACCCTTGATAGATGGAATACCTTGAATGATGTGACTCTGTCATGATGCTCTTTCTTAGCCTATCTACATTGGGCACACATGATTTGTTTTGGCATCGAAGTACTCCCTCGTGTGTAAGTTTAAATGCCTTTGTCACACCATATTTTACATTTTCCTTAAGCTGTAATAGAATAGGATCTGCATATTACTTCTCTTTTACTTCAGCTACTAATGAATATTCTACCGTATTACACACAATAAGTCCCTTATCTGGAGTTTCAAGAAGGCGAACCACAAAATTGGTTATTTGGTGCATATCTTTAGTCATCCCTTGTCTTTCCTCTGAATGCCCATAAGTGCCCACCATAGCCTTATGACTTAATGCATCAGCTACCACATTTTCTTTCTTCGGATGATACAAGATATCAACATCATAGTCTTTTAATAGTTCAAGCCACCTTCGCTGCCTCAAGTTTAGATCCTTTTGGATAAAGATATATTACAAGCTCTTGTAGTCAGTATATATATCAACATGAATCCCATAGAGGTAGTGGCACCATATCTTTAAGGCAAATATAACCGCTACTAGCTCAAGATCATGAGTTGAATAATTTTTCTCATGTGGCCGCAATTGTCTTGAGGCATATGTTATTACTTTATCATGCTGCATCAACACACATCCTAAGCCAATTCTTGAAGCATCATAATACACTGCATACCCTTATGTGCCTTCTAGAAGTACCAATACGGTGTAGAAGTCAACTTATTCTTCAGATATTGGAAACTTCTTTCACATGTATCATTTCATTTAAACTTGGACGCTTTGTGTGTTAGCTTTGTTAATGGTGCAGAATTGAAGAAAACCCTTCAACAAACCTCCCATAATAACCTGCCAACCCAAGAAAACTATGAAACTCTGGCTAGTTCTTCACAACTTCTATCTTTTGAGTATCAACCTTTATTCCTTCATTAGATACAATATGACCTAATAATGCCATAGATTTTAACCAAAAATCACATTTAGAAAACTTTTCATATAGCTTGCGATCAAGAAGAATCTATAACACCTATCGTAAGTGACTGGCATGGTCCTCATTTGATCTCCAATAAACCAGAATATCATGTATAAAACTATCACAAATACATCTAAGAGTTAAAGTAGAGCACCAAAAGCCCAGAGGTTATCAACATAGATTTCTTCATTGGTTTGCCTTGTACATCTCGAAGGTTTGATTTCATATAGGTAATAGTTGATTGGCTTACCAAATCAGCAGACTTCCTACTGGTTAGGACCACTTATATAGTTGAAGAGTATGCAATTTTATATATTTAAGAGATAGTTCAACTGCACGGAGTGCCAATCTCTATTATATCAAATCGAGGAGCTCAATTTACGGTAAATTTTTGGAAATCTTTTCAGAGAAATTTGGGAACACAAGTGAATTTAAGTACAACTTTGCACCCTTAAATAGATGGACAAGTAAAATGTACCATTCAAACACTTGAAGATATGCTACGAGCTTATGTATTGGACTTTAAAGGTAGTTGGGATGATCATTTACCTTTTATTGAGTTTGCCTACAACAATAGCTCTCATTCAAGTATCAAAATGGCACTATATGAAGCTTTGTATGGAAGAAAGTGTAGAGCACCAATTGGATGGTTTGAAGTGGGTGAAACTGCCTTGTTCGGGCCAGATCTTGTTCATCAAGCTATTGAAAAGGTTAAAGTGATCCAATAGTGGCTAAAAATAGCCCAAAGTTAACACAAGTCATATGTAGATATCAGAAAAGGGGGCTAGAGTTTGCTATCGTTGATTGGGTATTCTTTAAGGTGTCACCAATAAAAGGGGTAATGAGATTTGGTAAGAAAGGAAAACTAATTCCGCATTATATAGGCCCATATAGGATTATTCAAAGGTTTGGCCAAGTTGCATATGAGTTAGAGCAACCTCAAGAGCTCTCAGCAGTCTACTAGTGTTTCACGGCTCAATGCTTTGAAAGTGCATCAGAGATCTATCTAATATTATTCTTACTGAAGATGTATAAGTTACGAAAGATCTAACCTATGAAGAAATACATATTGCTATTCTAGGTCGACAAGTTAAGAAGTTAAGGAATAAAGAAATAACTTCTGTAAAAGTACTTTGGAGAAGCGAACAAGTAGAAGAGATCACATGGGAAATGAAAGAAACGATGAAATCCAAGTACCCCCATTTGTTCGAATACAAAGAGAAAGTTCAAGATGCTGAATTGGTGCAACAAGAAGTAAGTATAATATATAAGTACTATGTAATAGCATGAATATTAAAGTTAGGCTTGAACTTGTTTTGGTTGGACATTTATGCTAACATTCGAGGGCGAATGTTCCCAAGAGGAGGGGGGAGGGGGAAGTATGTAAAACCCCGTATTTTACATGTTCTAGTTCTATTCATGTGGGACTTTGTATAGCCTTGTGTAAAGGTAATGGATGATATTTGTTACATAAGTATTAATGGCATAGATGGAATTCTAGATGCTGCCCTTACATTTTAATGTGACGCGACCAAGTTAACATTAATACAACTATTTAGACTTGGGATCGTAAGATGGTAATTGAATCTAAAGTCTAAAGTGACCAAGTATATACAAGTTTTAAGTCAGATTAAAGGGATTAGGTGTTGAAAATGGATTTGTTAGTTGAGGTACTTGCTTGACTTAATTAAGCTAGTAGGTGAGTCACCTACTTGAATTACATGAGCCAAGTTAATGGACCAAGTCCATGGATTAGATTAGGCCTTTGTTAGTAGACTCATTAGGGCCCAAATTAAGTAAAAGAGGGAACAAAAGGGAGAAATGGGCCAACACTCAAATCTACCAAGGCCCAATTTAATTGAGCCCATCTAAGAAATTAAGTAAGTAGGTGCATCACTTACTTTGACCTTTTGAGCAGCTGAACTCCTTAAGTAGGTGCATCACCTACTTGGACTAATTTGACCAATTTTGAGGTCCAAAATGCATCTAAATAGGTGCCCAGAATAGGGCCTTTATAAGGCCAAGTTGCTGGTCATTTTCCTTCATTTCTACGTCACAAAAAGGATTATATTTCACAAATTCTCTACATTCTCTCTAAAACAGCAAGGAGCAATCCTATTTTACTTTCTAGGGTTCTTGAAGAAACCCCAACCTTTGCAAGCCAAGGTAAGTGAAAACACTTAAAGTTTAGCTTAGTTATCTCATGAAAGATTAGGAAAACATTCTATAAGTTCTTAATTATTAATACATGGAAGAATATAAAGCAAGCTACCTGCTCACTTTTCTTTGTTATTAAGAGACTTTTCTTTTCTTCTTTGGTTTAAAGTGTAAAGGAAAGTTCAAGTTCTTGAAGAGTTCAAGTTAAAAGGATAAATTACAGAAGATTAAGGTAAGGTGATTGCTCCATTTCGTCCTCCTTATATATGAATTTGGGAAAGAATTATGGATGTGTTGTTATTGTGGACTTAACGGATGATAAGTTCAATATTTGGTTGTTACGACAAAGATTAATTTGGGGCTGTTTTGTGGACTGTTTTATATGGTATGTTGGGGGCTGCTAGGTTGATGTTGGGGAAAGGTGTTATTAGTTTGTTTTGAAATATAGAAGAAGGGTGGGGTGGTACACCACCGAGCTAATTATTGTATACATTTATTGCCCATTCTGTTTTGTGTATTGTTTGGAGGGTGTAATGAAGCCAAAGTTATTTCGGGGGATAATGTAAGAATTTGCATGGTATATGGACGTAATTTGAGGAGAAAAGGGATAAAATAACACCCTTGATTGATAAATTTATGTCTTACTGCCCGGTTATTATTTTGGTGAAGTTAAGTATCCCAAATGTGTTGGTTGGTTGCTAATATTAGTTTCCCATATATTTTATTGTAAATAAGTAATCTAAAAGGCAGAAAGTCAAGTTGGGTTAGTTTCAAAGTTATACAACCAGCTATGTAAGGCATACTCTATTTTGCAATCTTTGGCATGAAATCGAACACTTGTCCCATCAATTAAGCTTCCAAAGTTATCCTATAGCAAGTAATACATAATAGCAACGTATGATATCCTATGTAGCCAATGAGCTTTTTCCCACTCTCTAATGTGTTAAATACCTCAATACATGCTTATTATTAACCTTGCACATCTATTTTCATTAGGAAATTTTAAGAGTTCTCCATTTAGTAAAATAAGACCCATGTTTTATTTTTAGCTCATAAACCCTTCATTTGTGTGCCAATAACTCCCTATCTCATTGTTGTTACATTAAGTGCCCATTTACATGTCTCTTACTGGTTTATTATTGTTCCAAGGGACCATAATGTTATGAACACCAAAGTAACAATCTTTAAGGCTAAATAAAATAAGTAACACAATTTTAATTGAATGGGTGGCAACTCAGGGGTGTAAGCCTAGCATGGGTCGATCCCGATACCTTTATTATGTAGGTGGCAGCTTAGGGGTGTAAGCCTAGCATAGGCCGATCTTGATTTGTCTATTTATGACAGATCAGCTGGTCATTTATATCATATTGCTTACAAAGATTACGGAGTAAGAAGAATAAAAATAACGAAAAGAATGTAATGTACCTAGTCCCACAAGTATATATAAAGGTGGTCTACTAGTACTACTTATAAACTTGTATCTGAT
The DNA here is from genome assembly GCF_002878395.1 of Capsicum annuum. Taxonomy (NCBI): domain Eukaryota; kingdom Viridiplantae; phylum Streptophyta; class Magnoliopsida; order Solanales; family Solanaceae; genus Capsicum; species Capsicum annuum. Next base: position 112,184,159 of record NC_061114.1, read on the forward strand.
TTCTATTGAGCTCTTGTATCATGTGTTATTACCTTTAGCCTTGCATATTCAGTACATATTTTTATACTGATGTCCTTTACGAGGGGCTTGTATTTCATGTTGCAGGAATAGGTACTTCAACTAATACACCTCGCTAGTAGGAGCACGAGATATCTAGTGACTATTGTTGAGCTCCAGTTTGATTCAGGGCTTTTCGAGTCTATTTTATATATTTTGGTATTGTTTAAGACTAAGGTGGGGTTTTTTATCGACCTTAACCTAGTTTCTATGTATCTTGTAGAGTCTTTGTAGACCAATGTGAAATTAAGCATGGTAGTGTCTTGTCTCTTAGATGTGGTGGCCCCAACAGCCAAGTCTTGTATTTATAATTTTGTGCTTGCCCATCTGATTGTTCTCATCGATGCACTGTATCATATTTGGTAAAACTTTTGGTTATATTATGCATGAGATGTATCGAGTTATAGGTTGGTTCTCTCGGGCCTTACGCTACGAGTGCCTGTCCGCCCTTAAGGGGATTTGAGGCGTGACACCTTGGGTGCCATTGTACTAATATGTAAAAGGATTGATTAGTTCCATAAAAAAAATTAGGAAATAGGTCCAGTAATTCCTACAGATGACCCTTGACCCTTAGTATATGACATGACCCAAACTAGGTCCTTGTCGTAATGGGCATCCTAAGTCCAACCAGGACCGGGGACCACCCCCGTTACCCAGCCCAACCTCTAAAGACGCATACCTTAAGTCAGATGAATTCTAAACATATAAAAAGATAGCATTTATTACAATTCTAGACTCTGGTGTAGGTCCATGACCGTGACCAACCCAAACAAGTCCAACCATCCATTATCCAACCGATAACCAAAACCAAAACTATAAACCAATCCATACATCCTATATCAAATGATTCCCAATATAAATATATATATATATATATATGTATATATATATATATATAAACACACATATATATATATATACTTATATATATACATATACATACATATATATACACATGCATACATACATACATATATATTCCAGAGTTGCTGAAGTAGTCAGAATTTTCATTCGAGATCATTTTACTGATGTTTTTGCCCAGTGGCCATTTGGAACCAGAGAAGACTTTTAAATCAGGAATTGACTCTAAAAGCTGAATGAACGGCATGGTAATCGAGATATCAATCCTAGAAAGTCATAAATGACTTGGGGCAGCTATGGAAAAGCTCTAACGACAAAAATAAGTAGAAATATGAAAATGACCTGAAGGATTATTACAATAACCACTAGTAAAGGAACTTTTTTCCTCGAAAGTTAAAGATAAGAAAGTACCTGAAGTGTTGAACATTTGGGGATACTGAGCCCACACCTCGCTCTCGATCTCCCATGCAGCCTCCTCCACTAGGCAGGAACCACCTCACACCACTCGCTAAATTAAGCATAGGCTCCTTCACAAAGGTCAAATGCTTATCTAGCTGGGGTGAGTCCCATCTAAGCATATGGGAAAGCTCATGAATATACTGCCACAACATAGAGACATGGAAAACCGGATGGATAACAACAAAATCTAGAGGTAAGGCTAACTCATAAGCTATCTCACCAACTGCATGGAGAATCTCAATTGGACTAATATATCGAGGACTAATGTTACCCTTCATCTTGAATATCATCACACCCTTAATGGGTAATACACAGAGGAATACAGGACCACTAAATCCAAATCTTAAGGCATGAATCCTTTGATCTGCATATTCCTTCTGCCTACTCTGGGCCGCTCTCAGCCTATCCTGAATTACCCTAACTCAATCCAATAACTCCTGAAGCAACTCCATACTGTGGGGCCTTAACTTGGAAGTCCCAAACCACCTAACTGGTTAACGACATCTCCTACCATACAAAGCCTCAAAAGGCACCATCTCAATACACGAATGATAACTGTTATTTTACACGAACTATACGAAGTATAAGTGCTGATCCCACTGGCCTCTAAAATCCATAACACTAGCTTAGAGTATATCCTCAAGTACCTAAATAGTCTACTCAGACTAACCATCAGTCTGCGGGTGAAAGGTTGTACTAAAATCCACTTGAGTACCCAACTTCTCCTAAAATTCTCTCTAAAACCTAAAAAAGTCAACATAGAGCCACGGTATGAATTGATAGAAATGGGCACCCCATGCAAGTAGACTATCTCCCAAACATAGATATGGGCTAATCTCTCAGCATTGAAGGTCATCTGAATAGGAATAAAGTGCACAGACTTAGTCAAATGATCCATAATAACCTAAATTCCATTGTAACCACAGGAGGTACAAGGAAACCCACTAATGAAATCCATAGTAATTCGTTCCCATTTCTACTCAGGAATGGGCAACCACTAAGTCAAACTACCAGGACACTAATGCTTGGCCTTTACCTATTAACATCATAGGCAATAAGCAACAAAGTATACCATACCTCTCTTTATGCCACTCCACCAATAGTGATGCGTCAAATCTCTGTACATCTTGGCTATACTGGGATGAATGAAATATCTAGAGTTGTAAGCCTCATAAAAAATAATTGAATCAAATCACTAATCTAAGGAACACAAATACGGCCATCAAACCTCAAAATAACCTCAAAATCAATAGTATGCCTTCTGGGCTTACCACTGGACACCTAATCATGAAAGGAATGAAGCTGACCATCATCATACTGACAATTATGAATCTGCTCAAATAGTGAGGACCTTACCTCCACACTAGCCAAAATCCTTCTAGATATAAAATATTAAGGAGAGCACTTAAATTGGATGAGGATTGAATATCACATACCAAAGGCCTCGGAGAAATTGACATGTAGGCCAAGCTACCCATACTCACTGCCTTGTGACTCAAGGCATCAACCACCATATTTGCCTTACCCGGATAATACAAGATGGAAATATCATAGTCCTTAAGCAACTACATCCATTTACACTATTAAGCATTAGGCTCTCACTGGATCATAAGATGCTGAAGGCAATAATGATCAATGAAAATCTCACAATGCACCCCATACAGATAATGCCTCTAATTTTTCAACACAAAAACTTCCGTTGCCAACTCCAAATTATGAGTGGGTAGTTGCGCTCATGCACCTTAAGCTGTCTAGATGCATAGGAAATGACACAACCCTGCTGTATCAAAACACAACCTATACCAACACCAGAGGCATCATAAAACATAATTAATACCTCACCCTCAACAGGAAGAGTTAACACAGGAGCTGAGGTAAGGAAATCTTTAAGCTTTACAAAGCTCGAATCACACTCCTCAAATAATTAAAAGGGAAGCTACGAACCTCAATTAGAGATGTAGGTGTAGCCCTATAACGAATTGCCTCTATCTTGGCTGGGTCTACCATAATACCATCCTTAGACACCACATGGCCAAGGAATATTACTAACTCAAGACAAAAATTTCACTTCAAGAACTTGGCAAAAAATAAATGACCTCTTAAATTTTGGAGAACGATCCTCAAATGCTGTGCATACACCTTACTACTCCTCGAATACACAAGGACTTCATTAATGAACACAATCACAAAAAAGTTTAGATAAGGCCTGAATACTTTGTCATTAAATCCATAAATGTTGCTGGGGTATTAGTCAACCCAAAGGACATCACTAAGAACTCATAATGACCATAATAGGTCCTAAAATCTATCTCCTAAATCCTCAACTGATGGTAACCATACCTCAAATAAATCTTAAAAAACACCGCTACACCTTGAAGCTAGTCAAATAAATCCTTAATGCAAGGTATATGATAATGTTTCTTCATACTCACTTTACTATACTGCCCATAATCAATGCACATACACATCGTACTATCTTTCTTCTTTACAAACAATATAGGAGCTCTCTATGGGGCCACACTCTATCTTATAAAACCCTTACCAAGAAGATTTTAAAGCTGAGGATTTAGCTTCTTAAGCTCGGTAGGATCCATACAGTAAGGTGTCATAGAAATAGGTCGGGTACCAGGATCAAGGTCAATAAATAGCCCAATCCTATAGATATGGAAATACTAGGCAGGTTGGTAGAGAAAACTTCTATAAACTCACAAAAAATAAGTATAGATTCAAGTGATAGACTCTCCATATGAATATCACAAATATAACTGAGATAAGACTCGAAAATCCTTGAAATGAGTCTCCTAGAATGAATATAAGAGTTAATCCCCCTTGGCTTGCATCTAACGCTGCCTACCATACGACTGGGGGTATGCCGGGCATGGATAAGGTTATGGTCTTGGAAAAATAATCCATGAACACATGATAGTGGGATAACCAGTCCATGCTTAGAATTACATCAAAATCCAGCGCATCCAGAATAATAAGATAACACAAGTATCAACATCACTAGTTGTCATAATACTAGATTTGAATACTCGATCCACTACTAAGGAATCACCCGTGGGGAGTAGATATGCGCAAAGGAACAAATAATAAATCACTAGTCATCCCAACCAAGGTGTATAATATATGAATAAGTGGATCCCAGATCAAATAAAGCAAGAGCCAACTTGCGGCATACTAAAATCATACCTGTAACTACAACATCTAAAGTCTCATTATTTGGTCTAGCATGTATTACATATAACTGACCATACCCACCACCTGGCGAGTACCTGATTGACTTCCTGTCCTGCCCACTTCAGAACCACCTTGAGCACCCTAGTAAATGCCCCTAAAACCATAAGAACCACCTTGACTTAAGGGATGAATTGCTCTAATAGGGTTAGTACCCTGAGTTGAATCAATTATCTCCCATAACTATGGCAATCCCATGCACAATAACTAGGAAGTGCACAAGTAAAATAGGAAATATGAGCAGAACCAAAACCAACTAATTTGGCTGACCAAGAATAACCACCAATCTAGAATGACCCAAAGATGAACCCCCGAAGACTGATCACTTTCCTTATCAGGGCAACCACTAGCAATAGACTAACCTTCATTAGTAATCTAAAGAGCTACCTAAATAAGTCAACAAGGCTAACTCTGGGGATGAAAAGATGGATCTGAAGAATACCAAACATAAGAACTATTACCTCTAAATTAAGAACCACTACAGCTCTCACTACAACTACCCTAAAATCCAAGACTCTTATCAAGATCCTCACGACTCTTATGGTGAATCTCCTCCATCATCCTAGCTTGATCTGAAACCTCAGTAAAAGTCCTACCCATAACAACTAAACTCTGAGTGGCCATACAAATATGGAGTCTCAACCCTCTTATAAAGAAACATAATCTCTCACATTCAGTGTACAAAATAGAAGTCGCATGCCTAGTCAACTAATGAAAATGGGCCTCATACTCAACAACTGTCATGGAGCCTTGCTCTAATCTAGAGAATTTATCCCTCAATTGATCACTAAGGTTGCACGGTACGTACTTCTCCAAGAATATCTTAGAGAACAGATTCCAAGACAAGGGAGGAGATCCAGTAGATCTAGAATCCATAAAACCTCTCCACTAATGATAAGCAGATAAATCCAACTAAAATATAGTAAAATCCATACCACGAGTTTCAATAAATCCTAAACCACAAAGTCTATCCTCATAAGCAATAAGAAACTCAAATGTATCCTTGCTTGGGGCAACAAAAACCTAGGCAGAGCCAATCTCAAGAATCTACCCAATATTTTCTAATACTCAAAAAACATAGTAGGTTGGGTCATAATTGGTTTAGTAGCTACCAGATGAACAACTCCTGGCGCAAAGGGAACCTTAACTCTAGGAGTTGCAGCTATAAGCTGCGCCCTTATCTCAGTGGCACTCTAATTAGTAGACTGTGCATCATCAGATAACATACCTCCAAAAATCCTATAAATATGAGTTGAGAAATCTCTGAGCAATGAGGAAGGAACAAAACTTTGTGGAGCCTGGGCTGGTCCCTGGCCCACCGCTCACTGTGGCAGAAGAATCTTTGGCTCAAGTGTAGAAATATGATCTAGGGAAGGCAGTCTGTCCTAGTCTGTAGTTGGGGATACTTTATGAGGTTGTCCTCGATCTCTAGGTCATCTATGAATAAGAGTAAGATCCGTGGGCTCAATCTCAAGACCCTCATCTCATGTAGAGATAGCACATATCCTAGCCATCTACGAAAGAGTAAAGTCAAGGAAATATTCTACAAACAAACTCAGACTCTTATCACGATATGAGTGAAGAAAGTGAAGAACTCTAAGGAATGTACCATAGCATCTTGATATAGGAAATGGACCTCAACATTTTAATCTGCAGAACTCTACTAGAAACTTGCTCTTGTACTAATAATACTGGTGAAACCTAGGCTCTGATACCAATTTGCCATGACACGATTAACAAGTCATGATGGAACCTACTAAATCCCTCCAGTAGGTAAGCCAATACCATAACCCAAAGCTATTACAATGGGTTAGTTTCGTAAAAAATACCAACATAGGCCAAATTTAACGAACACAAAATATAAACATAGTGTTCTAATATAGATAAATAGTCATTATAAGATACCAATCCCACAACCTGGTAAAGCCTGTACAAAAGCATTTAATATGAATAATACAACCCAAAAAACTTAAAGTATAGTCAATACATATGTCTTAAATCCTAAAGACTATTTAAAAAATAGAGAGAAAATGGGCAACTCAAACCCCATGAGCTTACTCTATCTTTGCAAGCTTAACCCAACACGAACTTGAATCAATGGAAGAAACTAGTACTTGGATATGCCCTAAAAAGGTACAAAAATATAGTATGATTTCCAAAAAAATGGTACTAAGTAGGCATTATCGGCCGATTGAGCTAAGTCATGATATAAAGATGATATAATGCAAGATAATCCTAATTAAGTCAAGGTACAAAACTAAACTAGAATCATGTCTATTATCACTGTATATAAGAAGTAATTAAACCAAAATAATAGTATAACATATGGCATCAACACATACCAATATCACTATGCATAAGAACTAGACAATTTAGAACCATAACACTTCATAAGGCATACACACAGCAAATATAGGTAACATATTGGCTACCCATACGCCAACTGGTGCATAAAGGAAAGAACTCATTATCACATCCCATACTATGGGAGAGTACAAACAAAAGAGAAAAGAATAAGGCATTTAACCAACAACATATCCAAATCTCAATGTTATTCAATCGTTTATCCCCTTGATTATCAATTGGTTATTTTGCTGAACCTTCACTTGTTATCAACCTTGAACCCATCGCCATATTCTATAGACTTACCATTATTAGCTACTGATCATCCATACTCATTAGCCACTGTTTATTAGATAATTAAGGATCCTTAACTAGTCCATTATATTCCTATCCATCATTATGATTTAATCATTTAATTGGAAACTATTCACCATATACCCATTTTAATAGTCAATCTTACTTACCTAACCAATAATTAGCACAAATATTATTCACTAAGTGAATCCTCATGTTACACTAGTTTCTGCTTACCACTAGCCTTTATTGGTCAATTAAATAATATCCATCAATAATCTTTAGTTATCATTAGTCATTAACTACACCCCTTTATAAGCAATTAACACTAGTGTCTACAACTGGAATCCCAATGTCAACAATCTACCCATGTTACATATAAATAAGTATATACATATATGAGCATATAGTTTCTATACAAAGGGATAATTGGACTTGAACTGGTAGAGTACACATAGGCACATAAACAATCATCCTTCGACATTATCGGGTATATTATCATAGTCATATTCTGATGTTGATGGGCAATGATATCATTATAATAACATCCTTAGGCATTGCCAGATATCAGTATCATCATTATGAACTCCTTTGTCCTTGCCAAGTATCATCATCAAAAACTCCTTCAGCATTGACCGCTATCAATATCATCCACATAAACTCCTCCGTCCCTACTGGGTATCAATATCATCACAATGTGCAATTCAATTATGATATTAAAGAAAAATCCCCACAAGGTAAGTAAATGACATGACCCACAAGGACTAAAGTAAATGAACATAAAGGAAAAGTAAAGAAGAACATAGCTCCAATACTCAACTTTTGTCTTCCATGTTAATTTATCAATATATATATATATGACATGAGTATTACAATTATCATTGGCTTTCAAGCATAATTAGCCATATAATTTCCCATGTAGTCAATAAGCATGCCTTCTAGAAGTATTAGTGTCATGACCCATAATATTAGCAATATGAGGGGTTTCTAACATGGTTACTAGTTTGGTTACTAAACATGAGTACAACATGAGTAATAGCATGGCTCAAAGCTCGAAATAATAGCTTAATTAATGGCACACTTGATAATGTAGACATGGGCTTAATTGATTGCATAAACCATAGTTATTCATAGAATTTATGATAATTTAGTCAACAAACCATATACATTACTTCTAATGTCATTATCGTAACATAATTACTCAAATTAGACAATATGTTTCTAAGGGAGCATTTTTGAGGCATTTAGTAGCTGTCTAAGTCTTCAGTAGAACTATGTCAACCCAAGCTTAAGGTTGGTCAAGAATCCCCATCTAATTCCCTAAATACATCCTAAGTTCAACTCCTACTCAGGATTAGGCTAAGGTTTCCAAATTATTTCTTATATGCATTAAAAGCCACCAATAGTCCTAAGGTAAAGGTCTTTCCCAATGTTATACCTAATTCAACCATAGTATCTAAGGTACTTCCATTAATGTAAGAATTAGAGTCAACTTACCCAAAACATCAGTGACAAGGTCACTCACATTCAACTAGAATAACTAAGGCATCCTCATGCTAGCCATGAGACATGAAGTCCAATTCCCGAAGGTTTAAGCCTACTAGTCAAGCATTTCAATCTATAAGTTCAAGTGACCTAAATGATTCAACTAACTCCAAGTCATACCATTTAACATTGAAATACCTAAAAGCTATCCCACTCTAACAAGATATCACAATTGTACTATAAGATAGCCCAATCTAACATGGAACAAACCTAGCCAACCTCAAATCCAAAGAAAGCTTACAAACTACTAAACCTTTACTTTTTATTTCCAATAAGCTTCTTCAAGGTGCCATGCTATTAAAAATACAATATACATATTATAGCGAGAACATTGATACCCATATTGCACCATTTTTCTTCTGGTCCAAAAACGACACTAAAAACCCTAGGTGGGTCCCACTTATTGAAAATATATTTCTGAGGTCAACCTAATGTTCATACATAATCATGGAATCATAACCCTAAAGAAATAGGTGAGGGTTAATATTATTTGCAGAAAAATTAAGCCTCTAAGTTACTTGGGGTTGTGCACAAGAATTCAAGAAATTTAAGCATGAAATGAAAGGATTCATACCTCAATTTCATTGTAAATCATGAAAATATATGTTAACTAGGCTCCCAAGACAATCCTAAGACTCAATTTGAGTTTAGCAAACTATTCTAGGGTTTTTTAGTCTCATAGAATGAGAGAGAAGTACCCAAAAAGCATCCAAAAGGCCATTAAATACCTTTAGTAGGCAAAGAGGTGGCACAATTGCTATACATACTTGTGCGATCGCGGCATCCTCACTTTGCATCATGTAACAGCTAAAACTTGAAAAAAATTCCAAGTTTCGGCCAACGCCTTGGGATTCATTCAGGATCTGATATAAATAAATGAACTGTGTAACCATAATAATTTTAATATTTTGGATGCGTTGGCAAAGTTAGATTTTTCATTTGAGGTCATTTTGACCATATGTAGGTCCTACACTTAAACTTCCAATTTTTCAACTTTTTCACCAATAGGAATGAATGAGTTCGGGAGAATTCAAACCCAAACCAAATGTCTACCTAGCCTAAATTTGATATTTTGGAGAAGTTGGAATAGTTGGAATTTGCATCTGAGATTGTTTTGCTGAAGTTTTTGCCTGGTGGCTATTTAGAATTAATGAAAACTTCTAAATCGGGAAATGAACTCTATAAACTATATGAACCACCTAGTAACCAAGCTATAAGTCCTAGAAAGTCATAAATGACTTAGGGAAGCTATGAAAAATCTTTAACGATGAAAATAATTAGAAATATGGAAAATGACCTGAAGGGTCATTACTGCAAGTGCCTTGAAATTTGAAGAATTTGAAAACTTAAGTGATCAGCATATTAGCTATTGAAATCGCACCAATCTTAGATAGAATTTCATATTTTTTCTCTATTATAGTGCTATTTGAATGTATTTGTTTGTTTGAATGATCAATAGGTGTCTATCTGGTCAAGCGCATTACTATTTAGGTATTAAAATTGAGTTAGTATTGGCCAAATTGAGTAATATTAAAATTGTAGGATGTAACAGAGGTTACATCCCATAATTGTGGTATTATGACATGAATGTTGTATGTATTCATACCACAAAAGTTCAGAAAAACTTAGCTAGGAACTTATAAAACTTAAGGATGATTTTTGAATATAGCTATGATCATTCCTTAAAATCCTAGGTTCCATCACCTGAAAGTTGATATGTAGGAGTTCAATTAGGTATTGTATTCCACGATCATACTATCTTGGTAAGATCATGGAGGATTAATCATAGTACCAACTCTTGGAAATCACCTCTATAGACTTCATGCAGATGACAGAACCTATGATTGTAGGAACTTTCTACTATTATATTTTTGTGGTCCAGTTCATTGGTAAATTTTTCTGCATTATCCCTTTATATGTAGCACACATTACCCAATAAATAAAATAAGTACAAAGTCCTTGGGTTATCTTCCAAGCAATGTTGATTTAATGTTGGGCATGACATAGCTAGTTTGGTTACTCAGACTTCACCAAACTAGCCTCTAGATTGTCCCTCATGAAGCACTTGATTTAATGTCTTGGCACAACTCGATTATTATTGGTTACTTAAATGCTAGCAAGAAAAAATTTGTAATAATCTTTACCTCATTATTATTACTGAGATAATGCTTCACCCTTCGGTTATTTATGTTAAGATTTAGGCCTTCATCATTTTCAAGTTTAATAGCACTATAAAGAAACACCGTCACTACTCGATACAGTCCCCTCTATTGAAATCAACTTTGAAAGAAATAACTTTAGCTTGGACTCAAAAAAATAGAACTGTATCACAAATGATGAACTTTCTCTTCTTAATATTTAAGTCATGGTACCTTTATCTTCTCCTTTTGATAGGATTGTAATTTAGCATCTAACTTTCTAGCCTAGACCACTCTATTGGCATTCAGAGTCTTTACTAGAATAGAGTTGATCTTTCTATTGGAGACCTTAACTTGCCTCACTTGACTATGGATGGTAGAGGGTTGAACTATTATATTTCACACCATATTTCTCAAGTAGCATTTTGAGCAGACGATTGCAAAAATGTGAACACTTGAAACTTATTATTTCCCTTGGCATGTCAAATCTAGAAAATATGTTCTTCTTTAAAATACGATCATACTGTTTCCTTCTTTATTTGGGAGCACAACTGCTTCTACCCATTTTGAAACATAGTCAACTATAACTAGAGTGTACTTCGTACCACAAAAGTTATAAAGTGTAACACCCCAGATTTTTGGTCCTTAAAAATCTTTTATCTTTGAGCTTTATGACTAAGGTATGAACCATATTATAAGTCATATGGTGCCTATATGGGTCGCAGGACCCTAATCCTAAGTTGACAAATGAAGATTTCCTTTGTTTCTATCTTGGCTATGAGTTGTTCCTAATGAGTCATACGGAGTCTCTATGAGTCATAGTTTCCTTCCGTAATATACCCAGTGTGATGACCCAATTTTCTACTCAAGGTATGATTAGGTCCTTATGAGTTGTAAGGTCTGTTCACGAGTCATAGTGTACAATTCATAAGGAAACCAATGAAGGGTCCTTGGGCTACTGTCTTGACTACAACTCATGGTGATGAGTCATAATGTGTCCTCACAAGTCATAAGGTGACCCATGGTCATTACAGATCATTTTTAGCTTTTAACTAAGGGCACTTTGGAGATTTTCCCTCTTCCCCAATCTTGTCCCATGACTTAAAACCCCTTTAGCATATCATTATCACTTTAAAATAAATCAAAGTAGCTTCATAAATCTCTCCAATCCCCAAGGTCAAGAATACTTAGGGCTTCCAAGAAATTGGTCAATTAGGGTTCTCAAGGGTGATTTCTCTCCATAGTTGTGATACGATTAGGCATGTTACTCTTCCCCAAATTATATTTTATGAAAATCATATATTTCAAAATGGTTTAATTGTATGGATTTTAATGTGTATTTTGATATGGGTTGAGGGTTTTGGAATGGTTGATCCTTGAATTATTTTCCCACAATTTTTATGAGTTATTCATGCTTTTGAATTGAATGTTTTTTAAACTTATAAGATGCATGGGTATGGGAATTGAAGTAGGGGTTGAGGTATTCCTCAAATCAATGTTTTGAATTTGGAAATTATTTTTGAATAATTGTGTTCCCTCAATCCACTTGTGTAAATGGCTTTGAATTATTTAATGTCACTTGGTTTGACTTAATCACCTATACTATTGCATTTCGTAAATGGTTAAACAATGGACATAGATTTTAAAGGCCTTGTTGGCTATGTTTTGAATTAATGAGCAAAGGGGGGCGAGGCATTCCCCCAAGTAAATAGAATTGTGATGGTATAATTATGAGCTTGCAAGCAAAATGGTATAATGATACTTGTGGTGTGCCTTAATGTATAATTCCTTGGTTAATGAATGGGTTATGAGAAACCTTTTTAATCGGTATTAATGGGGGTTGTGTAGCTAAGCTGTAAAGGTGTGAGTATTGAATGACTGATATTGGAAACTCATGTTTGCCGATGTGAGGGTTGGTTTTAGTGATCGTGTGCATAGTTCATACTATTGATATAATTGTATCTAGGATTGACGTGTGGTCGAGGCATTCTGTAGTCTTCCTTATTACATATGGTTCTTGCGACTAACACGCACATGGGACTTTTGGGGAGCTGCACCTATATACCTCGTGGGTGTCGATTTATGATGGTTGAGTTACATAGTCAAGGATAATGTTTTACTATCATGCTAAACCTTGTTCCTTACCACAGTATCTATTATATATATGTATGCATGAATGTGAATATGTACATTTAGTTTGAATTTGAATTGTTGACTAGCACTACTTGATCCTTATCCTAAGTTACATGCTAGTTCTCACCCCACTAACTATCTCTGGATGTTGTATCTCCATGCCGTACAGGGTCCGAAGAAACTTCTACTTTGCTTGCACAATTATAAGTGACCATAGAATTTTTCGCAGGTCAGCTTGAAGTGGTGAGCCTATATTTTTTTAGAAGGTCTGTTACTTCTTGGTTTAGTATGTCATAGACTAATTCCTTTTTGTACTCATTACGGCTATCATCAGGGGCTATCTTAACTTATATTGATGATTAGTATTGTTTAGAGGCTTTGTGGATTATTGAGGTTGGGTTGGTTGTTGGTATTCTCAGATTCTTTTGAGATTATACTTTTCTATCTTATTATATGTTTGGATTCATCCACTGCTAGGTGTGTTATGTTCTATTTGACTAGGTAATAAGGGTGGTCTCTGGTCCTCGATGGACTTGAGATACCCATCACGACCAGAGCCTGGGTCGGGTTATGACAAAGCTGTTATCAAAGCCTAGGTTTGGTGTCATTGGGTGTCCATAAAGTCGTGTCAAGTAGAGTCTCTTTCATAGGTGTGTAGTGCACCACACTTATAAGGGAGGGGCTACAAGATATTTAGGAATGTTTTCCCTTCTTGCATTCTATTTTTGGGATGAGAGTCTAAGGTCTTGAATCTTCTCTAATTTCTATTTTTTTGCATTCATATCATACCTCCCTATAGATCTGATACTCGTGGAAACTCTTCTATCTCACTTGAGGATAAGGTGGATAAAACTCATCCTACCTATGGGGTACAGACCCGGACTAGGGTCCTTGCTTTTGATTTCCCCAATGGAGTTCCACCGGTCCCTACTAGTCCTTATTAGGATGATTATGTTCATGACCCACCGCACCAACAAGACATTTCTAATGCAAAGTTTCATTGGTTGTAACCCCTAAAAAATCTGTCCTGAGATGTCACACAGTGCTTAGGACCACAAGTGATCTCAAGATAACCCTTCTACTAGCGTAACTATAAGCAACTACATAATATGTACAAAATGACTGTGTTTACAACGCAGAAATATAATAATGGTGGAATCTGTGAAAACACAATACTGATACAACTTTTACATTCTGATAAGGTCTGAAACAAGGACTGAAAATACATAACTGACCCTAACTGACATTTGTGAAGCCTCTACTATACTGATTATAGATAGCTAGGACGCGACCCCAACTACCACTAATCAATACATAGGAGTAGGAAAGTAAAGTATATAAATAACATCTAACTAAAGTCCCTGAAGTAGGAGGACTTATCATCTGCTGGCTGGAATCTGCAACTGTCTGATTCTGACTGTACATACCATGACTTGTACCTATATTCTGAGACAATGTAGCACATTGATGAATATGTGGATCGGTACTTTGAGGATGTACAAAGTACATGGGGGTGAATGCATAAGTAAAACATTATTATCACATTTTATAAAATCATGCATGCTAAATATAAATAACTCACATAAGCTTGAGTAATCTAAAATCTGAAGATCATAAATCATGAATAATAAAGCATACAATACAATTCTTGTAAGTCACAACACTTAGTTCTGAAATCTGTATTCTGTTCTTATTCTCAAATCATATAGGCTAAGTTAAATCTGAAAAATTATTCTGCAAGGGAATTCTTTCAAATCTTTAGAGAGGTTCTCTTAATCGACATAAACCATGTGAGCTACATGGAGTCCAATGTCTTGACCTCCTAAGGAAGAAAATCTCGTTAGGGAGAGGTGTCATACTCTTGCCAGGGAGTATAACCTAATTCATGTGATCGATCACAAGCTAAGTCTGTCATCCATATAGAAATGGGAATAATCTGAGTCTGTACCTATATTGGCTACTTAGTTATGTGGAAGATAGGGTACACTAATGTCACACTTTCTGCTCTGTGCTAAATACTACTCCCTCTTAAATCTGTATGCTCAAACCATTGGAAATCCACTTTTTAAAGCTAGCATAAAGATTTATAGAAAAACCAATTATGCCTCTATCTGAGTAAATATGTAACTGTGTGGATTCCAAAGCTAAACCTTTGATCAAAAGATCAAGGCTTTATTGAAAAACTATAAATAATCAGCTTATAAGATGCTTAAAGCATCATCTTTATTGAATTAATAATACTAAATCTTTGGATAAATAACCCATGCATCAATCTCATGTTAAAAGATCTTAAAATTCATGCTTGGTAATATAAACATTTATAATTCAGCATAAAATCTAGAAATTTCAGCAATATGCATGAAAAATATGAACATAATCATGAAATTCAACTTTTAAATCATTAAAAATATCATAAACTTGAAAATAACAATGATGGGTGTAAACCTTAACTTGAATTTCATGGGAAATCATATAAAATTTAGTAAATTTGAATTTAAAATAAATTTTGGACAAAAGGATGAAAGGATTATCCTTGTTGAAAAACCTCACATAACTTAATTGATGATCTTAGATGAAAAGGTTGAATCTTGGATTCCTAGTGTGCTTTTGGAGATGAATTCTTAGAGTTCTTATATTGGGAATCCTTAAGCTTGAGTTTCCTTGGAGAATTAATGGAGGAATTTGGATTTCTTGGAGTAGGAGCTTTGATGATGTAGGATTTTCTTTTGAGAGAAAAGTGATGAAATAAGCATAAAGTGCTTTGGTATAAGCTTAATGATGTGTTTTGGACGGATTGGGGGCTGGGTAATTTACCAAAATACCATTTTTAAAATCCTAAATGGAACTGGAAAATGACCAAAAATCTCAATTTACTGGGCCACCGCGATGCGCCACTATTGCGGCGGCTCACTAAAAAAGGATGAATGGGAACTGAGCGCTCATCGCGATGCGCCACAATCGCGGTGCCCCTTGGATTGCCATTTTGGCCCTTGGCACGAGACACCAACATCACAGAGTCTCACTGGAATGGGAAAATTGGGAAAATGGGCTTCTCCGCAATGCGGGGCTATCACGAAGGGCCATTGGAATTTGACAATTGTGGATTTTTCCTTCTCCACGATGCGCCAAGTGCTCAGGTGGCACACTGTCAACTTAAAATACCATAACTCCTTCACCGAGTGTTAAATTTGGGCAAATTTGGTATCAATGAAAAGCTTATTCAATTTTCCACATAATGAAAAGTCGAAATCTTGAAAATTCCACATGAAATAAATATTATTTATTTTGAAAGCTATCCCTTAACATTCTAGAAATGAATTTAAGCTAGAAAAAATATGAGGTATTACAATATCTCCCCTTGGGAACATTTGTCCTCGAATGTGGCTAATTAGACTAAAATTATTGAGAAATTTGAGGCTATAAGCTATCATGCACAACTGAAATAAACTGTACGACTGAATCCCAATGTAGTGGGTTACTGAACTGATCTATGAGTATATCAACTTTCATGAAAATAACTATATGGATGAGATCAAAATGAGAGAGTCAACTTAGGGGTAACAATTTCTTTTGGCTGGATCTGATTTCATGTGAAAAAATGAGAGGTTTATGACATAAAAACTTCATGAAAAACTCGGGGCATTACATTGGTCTATTTATCTGTTGACCAAGTTTGTGATTTCTCAGTCATATTATTCGAATCATGCTGATACTACTGTGAATTCTTTTGAGGTTACTTGAGTTGGATAGTTTTTGAGGCTGAATCCTCCAACCTTCACTGGCTCTACGGTAGATAAGGATCCTTAGGGTTTTGGGGATGAGATAGAGAAGATATTTAGGGTAATGCATTCTTTTGACTCTGAAGGTGTGGAATTTGATACATATCAATTGAAGGATGTGGCCTATTAGTGGTATGAGGAGTGGTATCAGTCAAGGGGTGATAATGATAAGTTAGCATTATGGGATGATAAGTTAGCATTATGGGATGAGTTTTCTGGTGCTTTCCTGGATCGATTCCTTCCTTAGGAGTTTTGGAAGGCTAAAGCTGAGGAGTTCGTGACTCTGAAATAGGGTAGGATAATTTTGAAGGAGTATGCCTTTAAAATTCATTAGTTGTCCTATTATGCTCTTAAGCTAGTGTCTAGTATGAGGGTGAAGATAAGAAAGTTTGCTTCAAGCTTTTATCGAGTCTTGGTACAGGAGTGTAAGGCTGCTGTACTGAATAGTGACATGGATATCTCTAGGTTTATGGTGCATATGTAACTGGTTGAATATGAAAATAAGAAACAAGCCAAAATAAGGGAGAGGCAAGGTAAGAGATCTAGGTATTCTAAGTAGGGTAGAGGCCAACAAAATAGTGTAAAGATGAAAGGCAATGGTCTAAGAAGAAGTGGACAAATTATGGTTCTTATTTCATGGCTAGTTCTTAATATCCTAAGGCATCCGATGATTGTCACTTTCAGAGAAATAGTTGGTTTAAGGTATAAGGTGCCCAATCTAAGGTTAGTGGGGCCTAGTCAGCCCCATTATATCCGTCTTGCAGATTTTGTGGATAGTTGCACCATGAGTTTTTATATGAGAGGAGAAATAAGTGTTTTAGGTATGGACTACTATTGTTGGGTCACCTATGCACTTCTTAAGGAAGGAGACACCAAACACTGGATGCACTGAAGCTAAGTCTGAAAGTAACTTAAGCTCGTCAGCTACCTTTTCAAAATGGCTGAGAATTCAATAAGTACCAATATATCAGGGATTGAGCTTCCCCTTCTTGCCAAACATCTTCACTCTTTCCTTAGAAGAGATTTTCAAATACGTATAATCACTAATCTTGAACTCGAGATCCTTTTTATGCACATCAGCATACGATTTCTATCGGCTCTGAGCTGTCTTAAGCCTTTCCATGATCATCTAAACCTTCTCTGAGGTGTCAAATACCAAGTCAGGTGCTACCACTGTGGCCTCACCCACTTCAAACCAACCAATAAGAGACCTACATTTCCTCCCATAAAGTGCCTCAAATGGAGCCATCTGATGCTGGAATGATAGCTGTTATTATATGTGAACTCAATCAAAGGTAAGTGGTTATCCCAACTACCTTTAAAGTCTATTGCACACGATTGTAGCATATCCTCTTAGGTCTAGATGGTCCTTTCTGCTTGACCATCTGTCTGAGGGTGAAAGACTGTACTAAGGTGGACTTGGGTACCAAGACCCTTTTAGAAGGTTTTCCAAAAATGAGAGGTGAACTGCATACCTCTATATGAGATAATGGACTACTAAACTTCATGTAATTTAACCAACACTCTGAGATAGATATTGGCATAGTCCTTGACTGAATAAGAGGTATGGGTTGGTAGGAAATAAGTTGATTTGGTAATCCTATCTACAATAACCCAAGCTAAATCCTGCTGACGACAAGTATGAGAAAAACCCATCACAAAATCTATGTTTACCTCTTCCCACTTCTAAATGGGAATACTGAACTCCTGCATAGATCTATTAAGTTTCTGATACTCAATCTTAACCTACTGACATATAGAGCACTTAGCTAAAAACTCTGTAATATCTCTCTTTATCCTACTCCATAATAGATCTCCCGCAAATCTCGGTACATCTTAGTGGTACCTAGATGAATAAAGTAACGCGCACCCTGTGCTTCTGTAAGAATTTGCTATTTTAGGTCATCTACACCTGGCACACATAGCTAACCCTGACAACATAATACACCATCTCCCTTTTGGGAGAAAACCTCTATCTTCTAATCTCTGACTGATTCTTTCAACTTAACTAGGTTGGGATCCTTATCCTACTTTTCCTTTACCTCAAAAACCAGAGATGATTCTGAACTACTCTGCACCCATACACTACCTTCTACTGAATCGACTAAGCGGACACCTAGTCGGGCAAGCTGATGAACTTCCTTAGCTAATTTCTTCTTACCATTTTCCATATGAGCAACAGTACCTATAGAAATCCTACTAAGAGCAACAGCCACTACATTGGCTTTACCCGAATGATATAGAGTGCTTATGTCATAATCTTTCAACAACTCTAACCACCTTCTCTGATGGATTTTTAGGTCTTTCTGAGAGAATACATACTGCAGGATCTTATGGTCTGTGAACACATCAACATGCACACCATAAAAATAGTGCCTCTAAATCTTTAAGGCAAATACTACTACTACTAACTTAAGATCATGAGTAGGATAGTTCTTTTCATGAGGTTTGAGCTGTCTAGAGGAATAGGCTTTGACCTTACCTTTCTGCATCAAAACATACCCCAAAATAACCTTGAAAGCATCACAATCTATAACAAATCTATCTGAACCATCTGGTAGAGTCAAAACTTTGGCTGTAGTGAGTTGAGTCTTTAACTCTTGAAAACTCTTCTCATAAGAATCTGACTAATGAAATTTGACCTTCTTATGGGTCAATCTGGACCTAGGGTATGCAATAGACAAAAATCTCTTAATAAACCATCGGTAATAGCTAGCCAAACCCAAAAAACTCAAAATATCTGATGGAGAGATGGGTCTAGGCTAGTTTCTCACTGCTTTGGTCTTTTAGGGATTAATTCTAATACCATCACCAAAAATGATATGGGCAAGGAAAGCTACAGACCTTAGCCAAATTCGCACTTACTGAATTTGGCGAATAGTTGATGATTTCTGAGAGTCTATAATACTATTCTGAGATGGTATGCATGATCATGCTTAATACGGGAGTAAACAAGGATATCATTTATGAAGACTATGATGAACATGTCCAAGTACTTCTTGAAAACACGATTCATCAAGTTGATGAAAGCTACTGGGGAATTAGTAAGACCAAATGACAGGACTAAGAATTTAAAGTGACCATACCGAGTTGTGAAAGCTATTTCTGGTATGTCATATTCCCTGAATCTGAGCTGATAATAGCTTGATCTGAGGTCTATCTTAGAAAAGTAACTGACACCCTAAAGTTTGTCAAATAAGTCATCAATTCTGGGAAATGGATACTTATTCTTGACCATAGCTTTATTTAACTGATAGTAGTCTATACACATTCTGAGTGAACCATCCTTTTTATGCACAGATAGAACTGGGGCACCCCATGGGGACACACTGGGTCTAATGAATCCTTTATCTAGGAGATCTTTTAACTATTCTTTTAACTCTCTGAGTCCTGCAGGTGCCATTTTGTATGGCATAATAGATATGGGCTGAGTGTTTGGAAGAAGGTCTATTCCAAAGTTGATTTCCTTTTCGAAGGCGACTCTGAGAAGATCTTCAGGAAATGCATCTGGGAATTTACATGCTACTAACACTGATTCAATATTAGGGGTTTCTGAGTTAGTGTCTTGGACTTGAAAGAGATGGTAGACACATCCCTTAGATATCATTTTTCTTGCCCTAAGGTAGGAAATAAGCTGACCCCTAAGTACTGAAGTACTACCCCTCCACTCTAGGATGGGCTCATTTAAAAATTGAAATTGGACAATTTTGTTTCTAGAGTTGACTGAGGCATAGCAAGAATGAAACCAATCCATGTCGAGAATAACATCAAAATTGGTCATCTCTAATTTGACTAAGTCTGCTGAAGTGACTTTCTGAGATACTATATTCAAACAGTTCTTGTATACCCGCCAGGCTATGATAGAATTACCCACTGGGGTAAAGACTATAAAACGCTCTTCTACAATTTTGGGACTGACTCTGAAGTCAACAACTATAAAGGAGTTACAAAAAATAAAAAAGATCCTCGATCTAGCAAAGCATATACATACAAATGATAAACTTGTAACATACTAATGACCACATCAGGAGAAATTTCCTTATCTTATCGGGACTGAAATGCATAGTGTCTATTAGGGCGTTTCCCACTGGTGGCACTGAAAGTGGCACTTTGCTGATTTGGGTGATTGGACTAAGCTGAGGGATGGTTATGTTAACTCTGCGAATCCACCTGAGGACACTGTCTAACTTTGTGGCCTGGCTTGCCATATCCGAAACATATGTCACTGCCAGCTCTGTAGATACCCTGATGGTTTCTGCCATACTTCTGGCAGAGAGGATTTGTTCAGGCACTACTAACACTACCCTAGGGTTTAGGGCCTGGCACCTATCTCTATTGCTGTCTCTAAATTTTGGCATTGGAGCACTGGCTGAGGACAGAGCTAGAACTAAAGATTTTAGGTGGAATTAAGAATGATACGACCCTTTGACTTAGACTGAGCAAAGTTGAAACTGCTTATTATTGCTCTCTTGCTCTCCTCCATCTCCCTATTCTGAGCTTTCTCTATCTGCTAAGCATAGACTATAAGCCTTGATATGTCTATCTCCTTAATTAAAATTATGGTCCTAAACTCCTTGACAACACTATTAGACAGACCAGATACAAAGTTACTTATCTTAGATATGCTATCTACTACTATATAAGGAGCATATCTGGCTAATTGAGTAAACTTAAGATAATACTCTTGTACCATCATATTGCCCTACTTCAGATTTATAAATTACAGAATCTTCGCTTCTCTCAACTCTAGCGAAAAGAACCTATCCAAAAAAGAAATAACAAACTCCTTCCATTCTATGGGCCCTGCATCTGTGGCCCTCTCTACTTTTCACTGTTTGAACCATGAATGAGCCATATCCTACAAATAATATGCAGCTAACTCGACACTCTCACTAGATGTCACCCTTATAATATCTGTAACTTTTTGCACCTAATCAAGAAATTTCTGTGGGTCTTCATCTGACTTTGACCCAGTAAAAGATGGAGGTTTCATTTGGGTAAAGTCACAAATCCTATCAGTAGTAGTATTGGCCACTGGGTTGGCCAGAATGATAGTTGAGAGTTCATTCTGGGCTACCACAGAATGAGCTAGGGTGGTGAAAACTGCTATGAATTCAGCGTGGGAGACATGTTCATCCAGGGGATCTACCTGAACGGGCTAAGGTGATGACTGATTTCCAGTTCTCCTTTTGTTAGTCTTTTTATGAAAAATTCTCTATAAACGAAAAGGAGAGAACTGATTTGACTAAAAGTTTAACTTGAGATCATGCTCACTCTCACAATATGAATACTGAAAGAAGGAAAACTTTTCCTAAAATATCTAATAGCCTTTTGTCCATAAGTGTAGAGCACAACACGCCCATGCACAAGACTCTACTAGATGCAACTTTTAGACTTCCTAGGACTCTATTCAACCTTAGGCTCTGATACCAAGTTTGTAATGCCCTGACTTTTTACCTCGTACGCTACATGGTGCTCATAACACTAAGGGACCATAAGCTAACCCATGACTGGTACCCGCTATAATAACTAAATAGTAATATTGAAATTGAATAGAAATTAGGTGAAAATCTTCCATAAGGGTCAAATATGAAATAAATACTGAGTATGGTACATCAATACCAAAACTGAACATCTGTCTATAAATACTCTAGTCTGAAAAGCCTCTACTGTCTGAACAAGGAGTTGACAGGACAAGTCCCCAGCTAACTCTGACTACTGAAATAAATTGAGTACTAAAATACTGAATTAATAAATCTATCCTCGAACTATGAGTACTTACCACTAAGTCTGTTGCTGGTGGATTAGGCTCCCAAGTATGATCGAGAGCCCATGTGTATAAATCTATGATATAAGACATCATAGCATAAAAGAAAGGTATGCATCATTACTTTGAATATACTAGTATGCCAAGTGAGGTAGGCTGATATGCATGGGTTCATATGTATGAACAATACTAACCGAATAACATGAGTATAACTGAATGAGAGTACATGCATGAATACATAAGCTGTAACTGAGGTCATAATAACACTGGATACTGAGTTCTAAATTACTGATTTACTGATATTTGAGTTTACTGATATTGTATAACTGATAGTTGAATGACTATATCTGACAGTCCTAATTTTATGAAACTATGCTGAGTTCCATACTGAACTGAGTAACTGTATTTGACAGTCCTGATTCTATAGAACTTAACTGAGTTCTATATTGAGACTGGAACTAAAACTGAGACTGTGGGAGGTAGTCATCTAACTGACATACCCCTTTCTGAATAGATTAGGGTCCAACCTGTACTCCAGTTGGAAGGGTGTCAGTACCGTGCCATGGGTAAAGATAACTGTGAGTTAACTCTCTCTGACAAAAAGCTCTTTCGTTAACCCACACTGGCAGGAAAACTCATATGACATGTATCAACCCTAGTCTGACAGGAAGACATCTTAACCTATGTTGGCTACATAGTTCTATAATGTAAGGATTGCTACTAAGGATCAAACTCTGTGCTGGCAGAAATGCCCCAGTCCCTGGGTTCGCTCGGTGCTGAATCCTGCTCCCTACTGAATAGATACTGAACAAATTCCTAGTTCATACTAGGCTAGACTGAACTGTTACTGATTATACTATCTAACTAAACTAAATTGAGTTTACTGAATTCCATTAAGTGATGGAATACTACTGAATTCTGTTAACTGACTGAATTTACTGAGGTCTAAACTAAATACTGAACTGGACTGGACTGATACTGAGTCTATTGAGTTTTTCTTAAGTTCTGTAATTGACTAAGAGTACTATTGATCGTGACATGACTGAGATTATTTTGTAATTAACACTGGATCTAGGTAAACAACTAAAATTATCGGGTACTAAATACCCCCAGGACTCGATAACATGAAAAGTAAAGCATCAAATGACCTTGCATAGCATAGAAATAAAACACTTGTTCATAATGCATCTATAAAGGCATTTTATCAAACACTTGAATGGCATGAACTAGTATACCTGCTAACCTGATATAATCTCACTATTTAATTCACATGAACAACTCATCAAATAATTAGAAGGCATTGTATATGCACATAGTACTAACAAACACATGAGCATCACAATTTCAAGGCTTTAACATGAATTCACATGATACTACATACATAATAATTGTTCTTTCATAAATCTTGCACTTAATCATGGAATAGAAACCCAATCAACCTTAAAATAATGAATATAATCAAACCCAACATGAAATTCATACAATTAATACACTTGGATTTTTAAGAATAGTTTCTTGGACTTCAAGGGTGGAAGGGACCCTTGGATGAACACTTGACATACCTTAAAGCATGAATTCTAAAAGATTGATGGATTTACTTGGAACTTGGATTCTTGAATGTGATGAACTAGGGTTTGTTCTTGAAAAATTCTAGAGAGAATAAGTAAATTTTACCTTTTGGATGACTTAATTACATATTTTGGGGGATGATATAAGATGGTAAAAGACCCATTTACCCCTCTGGATGTGAGTTTTTATTACTGAAAATTGGACTAGTGATGCACAGGCTGATGTGCTGCGTCATTGGCATCGATGCGATGGCCAATGCGCTGTGTCGAGTTCACATCGATTCACTAGAATTTGTACTGGGAGTTGGAAGAAAATATTCATTGACATGATGGGAGATACGGTGCATCGAGATCGCGTTGATCTACTAGTTTGAGCTTTCAAACGTGCCTCAAATGAAGTTCAAAAAATCCAAAACTTGTCCGAGAACACCTACTGATAATCCTAATTCTTAATTAACCTAAAAATCATTATTTAATGGTTATAAGGGTTGTGAAGAAAGATGGCCAACTAACGAAGGATAAAATAACTCTAAGCATGAACACTTAGCTAAATTTTTCTTCTAAGTCTGGGACCCCTTACTAGATTTTATAGGACTGAATCAAACTTAGGATTTTGTGGGGTCTTACAATAGTGTGTGAAAACTTTCTTTAAATCATGTCGGTCAGATTTTGCTTACTTCTAAGAGAATACCTTCTTCTTTGGTTCAAATATGAAGAGAAGCTTAAGGTTTTAAAGAATCTAAGTTAGGAAGATAAAAACTTTTAGAATTTTGAGGTAAGGTTCTTCCCGTATTTTCATACCTCCTTATGTATATTATGATGGAGAATTTTGTACGTATTCTTGTGTAGAACTTATAGGGTGGTGATTTAAAATATTCTTCTATTACACTAAAATGAATTTTTGGGACTGTTTTAGGCTGCTTTATATGTACTTTCGTGGCAGAGTTGGATGTACTTATATAGTGGTTGTACTAACGTAGAAAGGAATAGTATGATCTTCGGGGAATGGTCCAACGATTTAGTAATGTTGGGACAGTCACAAAGTGCTCCCTTTAACTTTAATTGTGATATTATTTAAGTATTTTTAATATAATGTATATGAAACTCAAATGCCGAAAGCTATGTAATCCACGAGTTCATATCACAGGCCATATTCTGAGGTACTATTTTATATCAAAATAACAAAGGGGGTATATCTAAAAAGGTGGAGAAGTCATGGAATCCTCGTAAAGTATAGAAACGTTGAATGTTGTGGTGGTACACCACCAATTAGATATTGCACGATCTTATTACCCATATACTTTTGTACACTATTTTATATGTTTCATAAAGCCAAAGAAGTTTTAGAGAACCTTATAAGAAGGTTGTATGGTGTATAGATGAGATTAGAGGAGGAGAGGTTGAAAGAAACACCCTTGATTTGAGAACTTGGGGCCTACTTTAGGGCTACTATTTTGGTAAGGCTAGGTAGCCCAAAAAGTGTTAATTAGCTACTAATACTAGTTCTACAACTTACCTTATTGTAGATAAGTAATATGAAAATAAGAAGGTCAATTAATGGTAATATCCAAATGCGTGGCAAGGTATGTAAGGCTATTTGATTTTCTATTTCTTTGACATGAATCTAACACTTTCTATTATAAAGTAAGCTTTCTCTATGCTCTTGGTAGAAAATGATACATAGTGACTGTATGTGATTAACCACTATATCTAATGACCTTGTTCCTAGTTAGTGTGTTAAAGTACTTCAACATAAGTTAATTTCTAGATATATGTTCTTACTCCAACAGGTATTAGCATACAAGTCTTAAGATATTTCATCTTTAAATTACAAACTTTTGTCACATGTTTCCCATATGTAGGTTAGTGAGGTCCTAGAATACATATAGTAGGTATGTTTATTTGTAGAACACATAGTCAACCTACTTTTTTCCAACTTGTTTCAATTGATCTCTCTAATCATATACCTAATTCTGTCATAATATTACACGTTCCATTCAAAATATATTACTCCCATTGTCATTCTTTACAGTCTTATCTCACATACTCCTTAATTGTTCCATTGAATAGCTTAGATGTCCTAACTTGGGATGTATATTTTTCCTATGTTAAATCTATTCGTGCACTTTATTAATTCCCATGTTCATGAAACCCTTTCATTTGATATCATTAACTAAGTATTTTATCATTACATCATTGAATAAATTCCATATCTCTTAGCTTGATATGTTAAATGTCTCCACTTGATATGTGTTTAGTTTGAGCTATCAAATGCTTATTGTATCACATAAACTCCTAAGTCTTACCTTGGAGTTACAGTTGATTTCCATGTCATTGTTACTACCTCAAGTCCATAAACACATATGTCTTACTATGGTTGGTTGTCCCAAATCTAACACCATGACCACCAAAATAACAATCTTGAAGATTAAAGAAGTGTGTAAATTAAATATACTTATAATAGAGTGGTAGCTTAAGGGCAAAAACCTAACATGGGCCAATCCCAATTCATGGATTTATGCGTGGTATCCCAGGGGTGGAAGAAACACCTAGCATGGGTCGATCCCTTTATCGGGTGGTGTCCCAGTGGTGAAAAAAATCCTAACATGGGTCGATCCTTATTTATGTATTGATGAGGAATGTATCCCAAGGGTATAATGACTTTCATAGGTCATCCTCTTTTACCACTGATTAGCTGGTCACATATATCACATGGCTTATAAACTTATAAAGCAAAGAAGAGTAAAGTAAAGAAAAGCATGTAACGTACAGGCTTCCACAAGTGTATGTAAAGGTGGTTGTTCATCCTTATCTATGTATTTATCTATTGATGCTTGATTTCATTGATTTCTTATTTCACTTATGGTTATCTCATGGATTTCATATTAAGTACATTACTTCATACTGACATCCCTCACGGGGCACCAACATTCTATGTTGCAGGCACAAGTTCTTAGCTAGTAGATCTCCCAAATAGAAACATAGGATACTCAATGGTAGTTGTGAGATCCTAGTTTATTCAAGGCCTTGCTGAGTCTTTTGTATATATATTTTGATGGTTTTATACTCATGGATTCTAGTAGAGGCATTGTAGACATTGTAAAGTAGTCATATGTATTCATAAATTCACATGTCATCGATATTAGTTTGGCTAGCTGGTTGGTATTGTATATACAACTTATTATAAGTTATTCCATTTGTATAGTGATTTATTTTTTTTATCTAGATTATTTTTATAGTAGATGTTCCTATAGCTGTTGTCCGCCTCATCTGCTATTAGGGTGTGAAAAAAGTGGTACCAGAGAACTTCATCCTAGGGAGTCTACAAAGCCGTGTCTAGTAGAGCCTTAATGATGAATGTGTCGCCCACCATATTTATAATTAAGGATCTACTTGGACATCCAGGAAATGTTAATTTCCTTCATAATCCAGATCGTGCGATAGAGCAATGTTAAGAAGTCCATTTTCACTCCTACTATGCTCTCTCATATTCATACTATGCCTACTATAGCTAAGTTCAATGGTGGCAAAAGTCCAACATTTCCAATGTCCATGAGGCAACGTAAAATGAAGGATCTTAAGTTATCAAATTTCAGATTAAGGTGAGCCAATTTTGTCCGACCCTCATGACCCACAATTGAGAACATTTTAAAGGTTTTGTGTTACTTACACATAAGGTTGGATTTTTACTATTTGTATTGTCCTAGTTCATTTAAGTGAGATTTAATAGGGTTGTTTATATTTTTATATAATAAATAGTTACCTTAGTCATAAAGTTTGGCTGCAACGTTTCCTAGCTTAACTTATTAAGAGGATATGAGTAGTTCTTAGGTATGAGGTTTCCTCTACATTACCCTTTCAATATATAAGGATTTAATGCTTCGGAGGACATTTAGTACCTTGTTAGTAAATATATAGGGTTTTAGAGTTACACATATTTTGAAAATAGAATCTGCTGAACTAGGTATTAGTTTAAAGAGGCTAGTAGCATGGTCTGAAAGGTAAACATTTTAATGTAATAGCATTACTAGGGATACCCCTAGTTAGTTGATAAGGATCAAACACCTACTAGATATAATTCTAGATTTTATTAATCATCTTTTTATATGGTATGTGTGTATGACCACCCCAAACAGGTAATAATAATATGCAATCCTTTTGACAGGTAGAAAACTCAGGGATAAACATTTCCAATTGTTCTATTTAAGGGTATATGTAAACGTGGTTCCTATAGTTCTATGTTTTGGCTATAAAAGATTAGTATATGACTACAACTTAAGATCAAAAAGGGATATTGATTGGTTAGACCTACGTTGTTATTATCTATGCTATTTTACATATTAGAAAACATAAAGCGAGTAGTTTTAGTTAAAAAAGTATTTGTTAGACATGAAATAGGTAAGAGTGACACTTAAATGACTTAATATGAATGCATGTTTTGATGTCTAGTCTTATTAAATGCAAGAATAGAGAGGCGATAAAAAATTATACACTTGAACTATTCTATCATTTAAGGATGCATCTATATTATCCCTATTAAAATAAGAGATAGTTTGTTATGAATACGTAGATGGCTTATTAAAATTACCATGAAGTGTAAAGTGCCATTTGTTCACTTGACTCCCTAATATGTCAATTCCTTTGATGTAAAATTTATCTAAATTGCTTTACTAAAGGTATTGGATTGTCATCACTTGTTAAGGCATAAGTTCTTAGTTCTATTGCCATCACTTGTTAAGGTACAAGTTCTTAGCCCTCACTTGTTATGGGAAAATTAGTTAGCATGGATAGACCTATCTAGTTAAGCCCAAAGTGACCAACCCTAAGATGTTTTAGAATCATGATCTAATTTTTACATGTACTTGATATTTATGTGTGACTTGCTGTAAATAAGAGTTTATATGCTATATTGCCTTTAAATTTCATTAGTAATTTGCTTATTTAAACTTTCATATGGTACCAAACATTGCTTGTAATGATGTCCTAGGTCAATAGCAAAGATAAGGTTGACCTCGACCTCCTACTCCTACAAATGAATTGCTAGGATTTCTTTTTTATCATGGCCCTAGTGTTTACATTGACTCAGAATGAAACACCGATAAGAAGAATTCATAGGAAGTTAGAAAGATAATATAGGGAAACCGATTTCATGTGTTTTAAGTTGAGTAATAAACACGAAAAAAACTATCCCACCAGTGATTTAGCACTAGAGATAGTATGATTGTAAATTAATAGAGTAGAGTGACCGACCCCATAAGATGACTTCTTGTTTCCAAAGAATCGGGTTTCTTACATAATTATACATGTTACATGTTCTATAGCTTGTTTATTTGTAGGTCATATGTCGTTTATCGGTTATTTTCTCACTTATAACATATGTCATAGAATACTTACATGTGGATGTCATCTACTTCATAGAACCCTCATTTATTGCTATATTTTTCATAGGAATTTGCCCTATATGTCATTTATTGCACCAATTGTTTACCATAGATCACTTGTCCATATTTTAGTTGCACCACAAATTAATTTGATCATGTGCTATAGGCATTGGAATTAGTACTCGTAAGTTAAAGAATCACCGATAACTTTCCTACATGTTAAACCTTTCATAGAACATTTGCTTATTATATGCTACACTCCTCATAGCCTACTTGCATTGTATAATTATTCATGTGTTAGTCTAGTTATTCATGCTCCAGTCCACTTTCTTAATGCGTGTTTCATAGTTCCCTTTCTTGCAAGGCTTTATTCTTATAGGCCACTTGTTTATATATTGTATAAATTATCATAACATAGTCCCCTGAACTATGTAATTATCTACTCTATTTTGCCATTGTGTTATTTTTCTTGCTCTCAAACTATAGGTCCTTTAATTCAGCTGCCTATATGTTACATGTCTCATAGTTTATTTTGTGGATTATTTTCTCACTTATAACATATGTCATAGAATACTTGCATGTAGATGTCATCTACTTCATAGAAACCTTATTTATTGCTATATGTTTCATAGGAATTTGCCCTATATGCCATTTATTGCACCGGTTATTTACCACAGATAACTTGTTCATATTTTAGTTGTATCACAAATTAATTTGATCATGTGCTATAGGCATTGGAATGAGTACTCATGAGTTGAAGTATCACCGATAACTTGCCTACATGTTATACCTTTCATAGACTATTTTCTTATTATATGCTATACTCCTCATAGCCTACTTACTTTGTATAATTATTCATGTGTTAGCCTAGTTATTCATGCTCTAGTCCACTTTCTCAATGTGTGTTTCATAGTTCCCTTTCTTACATGGCTTCATTCTTTTAGGCCACTTGTTTATATATTGTATAAATTATCATAACTTTGTCCTCTAGAATATGTACTCATCTAGTCCATTTTCTGAATGTGTTATTTCACTTGCTCCCAAACTATAGGTCTTTTAGTTCACCTGCCTATATGTTACATGTTTCATAGTTCATTTTGTCACATGCTATTTTATGGTTCATATGCTCATTTGCTACATGATTGAATATTTCACTTTTACATAAATCACATATTTCTATAACTCAATTGTTTATATGTCACAAGATTATTAGGTACTCTTTTGTGTTAATCTACTTATGTGTCATAGATTCTATGCGACTCGTCCACATATTATATTCCCCTCTATGCCTATTGATGTGAGTTTTAACATATTTGGATAAAGCTTTCTTAGATGGATATAATAAGTATGGTGTCTAGAAAAGAATGGGCAAATGAGTGAATTCTAGTATGAAACTTACTTATAGGTAAGAGGCTTAGTCTAATAACCTATTCTGTGGTGCGACACAAAATGTTAATGTTAGATTGACAACTGTTGCTCTTAAAAGATTCTCCTATGAGATAAAAAGATAGAATGAAAGGAAAGTTGAGCTCCAATATGTCAGTCCTTATAAAGTTATATAGATAACAGACTAAGAAGCCTATGATTTCATCTGTCCATTTTACAAGAACTATAGGATATCCATTATACATTGTGCCCCCTTAAAGAAGTAAAAGACCAAGTATCTATCATGTAAATGAGTCCCCACAACCATTCTTAATTGCTAGGGTGGGAAGTTAGGGACAAAAGGTTTAACTCCATTAAAGCATTCTGGAAGAACTAGAATATAGGATAAGCTACTGTGGAATAGAAGATGGTGCAAATTCTAAATCCCCCTCCTCATTCCAAACATCAATGGAAGGATCTTAGATCATGTGCTCCCCTATATGACCCTAAGTTCTAATAGAATTTTTTCATTTGATATGTCATTTGGATGTTATGTGTTTAGGTATATTAAATTCTATAATTCTATGTGTTCTACTTTTTTATAGAGGAAATGAGGAAAACACGTTGTACCAAAATAGTCTTTATTAAATTACATGGTCAAGAAAGGGGTTTTATTTATCATATTCTTATTGTATGTGTTATATCTATTGAGATGACATGCGAGCCTTGTCTATACATTATTTTGGAGAGCCCATAAATTTTGTGTAGTTATATTTACAAAGTATACTCTAGCGAATTCTCTTGGGAAATTCTAGGGTTAATCAAGTCATTAGCTATACTTTTCATTTGAGGGTAAATGATCCAAAGTGGGGGTGATGTAATGCCCCGTATAGTTCAAAACATACAAGACCAACTTAGCATCAATGAAAGTATTTAAACTTGAGATAGTATTTGAGCTTAAAGTTAAAGATAAGTTTTAAGTAGAGGGAGCAAGATTTTGTAAAAATAAGATAAAATAAGTGAGGTGCTTGCTTGACATAATTAAGCTAGTAGGTGACAACTAGGGGCATCATGTACTTTGACTATTGGACCAAATTGAGGCATATATTATTGGACATATTTAAGGCCCAAATTAAGTGAAAGGAAAAGGGAAGGATGACTAGCTCAATACCTAATATATTTGAGGCCCAAATGTCCAGCCCAATACCTAATCTATTTAAGGCCCAATATGGCGTGATCCAATTAGAATAAACTAAGTAGGTGCATCACCTACTTGGACTTTTTGAGCAGCTTAAATAGCCAAATAGGTGCATAACCTACTTGGACTACTTTTGAACAACATGTGACTGGAAATGAGCTAAAAACAGGCGGTTCAACATTCACCTTTTTAAAGTTTAGGATCAGCTCATTCTCAATTATTCCATTGCAAAAAAAATCAGATTTTCTGTGCTCTCTCTCTCTAGCTTCCTCAAAGCTCCTAACAACAACCCTAAATTTCCTTTAGGTTTCTTATGGATTTCCCCTCCCACAAGTTAAAGGTAGGTGAATAATTCATGTGTTTAACTTAATTTTACCATGCGATATGATGAAAATCATATTCTTTATGTGTATAGTGTAGGACAACCCTCTTTAAAGCATGACAGTCACATTTTGCTTACTTCTAAGAGAATACCTTCTTCTTTGGTTCAAATATAAAGAGAATTTTGAAGTTTTGAAGAATCTAAGATAGGAGGATAAATTTTCTTAGAATTCTCAGGTAAGGTTCTGCCCCTATTTTCATCCCTCCATATGTATATTCTGGTGGAGAATTTTGTATGTGTTCTTGTGTAGAACTTATGGGGTAGTGATTGAAAATATTCTCCTATTGTACTAAAATGAATTTTTAGGACTATTTTAGGCTACTTTGTGTGTACTTTCACGGCAGCAGTTGGTTGTATTTATATAGTGGTTTTACTAAGGTAGAAATAAAGGGTGTGATCTTTGGGGAATGGTCCGGAGATATAGTAATGTTGGGACAGTACAAAGTGCTCCCTTTAACTTTAATTTTGAGATTATTTAAGCATTTTTAATATAAGGTAGATAAAACTCAAATATTGATAGCTATGTAATCCATGAGTTCATATCACAGGCCATATTTTGAGTTACTGTTTTGTATCAATAGAACAAATGGGGTATATCTAAAAAGGTTGAGAAGTCATGGAATCCTCGTAAAGGATAGAAAGTTTGAATGTTGTGGTGGTACACCACCAATAGATATTGCATGATCTTACTACCCACATACTTTTTTACATTGTTTTATATGTGTTATAAATCCAAAGAAGTGCCGGAGAACCTTATAGAAGGTTGTATAGTGATAGATGAGATTAGAGGAGAAGATGTTGAAGGAAACACCCTTGATTAGATAACTACGGGCTTACTGCCGGGCTACTATTTTTTGTGAGGCTAGGTAGCCCAAAAAGTGTTAATTAGCTACTAATACAAGTTCTACAACCTACTTTATTATAGATAAGTAATCTGAAAAGAAAAAGGTCAATTCATGGAAATATCCAAATGAACGGCTAGGTATGTAAGGCTATTTGATTTTCTATTTCTTTTGCATGAACCTAG